>NW_026931308.1:0-46381 GCF_032062105.1 Saccostrea cuccullata | reverse complement strand
TGTTGTAATAGTTCCTTTTCGGTTTTTGTCTTTTTGTGGTTTAAATATATTGTCATTGAGTCAGATGCTGACTGATGTTTTTCATACCATTATTTTTACACTTAAGGACGCTCTAAACACTGCACAGTAAAGAGCTCTATTTATTGGGTAGTTTTATGCAGTTAAAGTGATCTGCCCTTAGATGTAAGATTAAAGAAATTGTTATTTACCGGTAATTACAGGATTTATAACTGATTAAAATATTTTAAGCATTATATAAGACCAAGAGTAAGAAATTTAATTAATTATTTTCATTATTTTTCCAAGTGTAAGTAAAAAACAGTGATTTCTACTCACAAATAGTACATTGTCTTCGAACATTTTTCCTGCATAAATAAGACACATACCCTATGTTTTAAATGAATGAAAAAGTCTCAATATGCATATCTTTATATGATATATTTTTCTCTGAGTCCAAAAAAAAAAACAAGAGGCCCAGGGGCCATATCGCTCACCTGAGCAATTGGCTAGGAAAAATCACACATCAGATCAGAACTGAAAGTTTGCTGAAGGGGGGGGGGGGCTTGAATTTTAACCCCCCAGGGGGTCATAATTTGAACAAACATGAATCTACAATACCTGAGGATGATTCCCTATAAATATCACTAAGCATGGCTTTAAAGTACTTGAAAACAAGATTTTAAAAGGTTTCCCTAGATATTCCTATGTAAAACTTTTATCGGCCATTTTGGCCCCACCCTACCCCCGGGGGTCATGATTTGAACAAACTTGAATCTACAATACCTAAAGATGATTCCACATGAGTTTCATCTACCTGGTCCAGTGGTTCTTGAGAAGAATTTTTTAAAATTTTTCCTTTATATTCATATGTAAAACTTTGATCAGTCATTTTGGCCCCACCCTACCCCTGGGGGTCATGATTTGAACAAACTTGAATCTACAATACCTAAAGATGATTCCATATGAGTTTCATCTTTCCTGTCTCAATGGTTCTTGAGAAGAAGATTTTTCCTATATATTCCTATGTAAAACTTTGATTGGCCATTTTAGCCCCACCCTACCCCTGGGGGTCATGATTTGAACAAAATTGAATCTACAATACCTGAGGATGATTCCACATGAGTTTCATCTTTCCTAGTCCAGTGGTTCTTGAGAAGAAGATTTTTAAAGATTTTTCCTATATACGAGGGGCATTTCAAAAGTTCTGAGAACTGTTAAATAAAAAAAATTACCCTTTCACGGAAATTATTGAGTTTGATATCATTGGAAAGATCAGAAAAATAAACACATATCGTGACGTCATTTTATATTTTTTTTGACGTAATAACTCCGAAAATGACGTCATACTTCCGCATACTCACAATACTGGCAATAAAAATGACGTAACAAAAGACACAATTTGATCAAATTAAAATTTTAAAAACAACTTTTGCTCATTACTCGGGCGAAAACTATCGGACGCAAATGCCAGTTGGTAGAATGTTTACATAGACTATAATCTATCATTTGGTGTTCTATTTTGCAGATCTTCTTGTTCTGAAAAGGTTTTAGCGATTGTCAAACATCGCATGTTTTTATCGAATCTCGCTCAAAATATTGCGTAAAACAGACCTAACTGTGAGAAAAAGACAAAGTTGACAATAAAGAAAAATATACGATCGTGTTACATAATTTGATGGCATCAATTCGTCAGGTGTTTTTACTAGATTTAAGGGATTGATGAAGGCTCAAGAGAAGTTAGGTTTAGTGTGCCCCATATTTTCTCGTAAAATCCAAAATGGCGCAGGCTCAGTTGTGACCCCACCGTACCTCCACATATTCGCAAATTTTTAATTCATGGAAATTAAATAAGATTTTACATGTCTGTGTAACTTATAAACCTTTTTGGAAGTCAAAAGCAGTAGTGAGTTTTTGGGCGTCGAATTTGAATTAATTAGAAAAAATACGCAAAGAAACAAGTCAGGGGCAAGACTTTCGTATATTTTATTTGTAAATGGTAAGAGTGCTGTTACTCAAAATATATTTGTTGAAAACTGCATTTAATATACTTGAGTTTTATCCAGAAAATGTTTTATTTCGTACAGAGGAGAGCTTTATAAACGACCGAAAATTCAGTCGTATCCTGTAACTTAAAATCTTAAATGAATGTCGATGATAGCATAACCGGGCATAAACCGTGCTAGTAAACAAACCATACAATGAAATATGGAATTTTTTATAAACGGTACCATATTCCTACTCTACCTCTTTGCAAATAAAAATTTTCTTTGAAATTTTTTTTTCAAATAAGCCTTCGGCAGCACTTTTAAAATTGTCTCATGTGGATAAAAACGCGACTTTTCAGTATGCTAAACATTCTATACTATGACGTCATTTTCGCAGATATTACGTAATAAAAATAACAAAGTTAACTCACAATATGTGTATATTTTTCTGATCTTTACAATGATATCAAACTCAATAATTTCCGTGAAACGGTTAATTTTTTATTACACAGTTCTCAGGACTTTTGAAATGCCCCTCGTATTCCTATGTTAAACTTTGATCAGCCATTTTGGCCCCACCCTACCCCAGGGGGTCATGATTTGAACAAACTTGAATCTACACTACCTGAGGATGATTCCACATGAGTTTAATCTTTCCTAGCCCAGTGGTTCTTGAGAAGAAGATTTTAAAAGATTTTTCCTATATATTCCTATGTTAAACTTTGATCAGCCATTTTGGCGCTACCCTACCCCTGGGGGTCACGATTTGAACAAACTTGAATCTACACTACCTGAGGATGATTCCACATGAGTTTCACCTTTCCTGGCCTAGTGGTTCTTGAGAAGAAGATTTTTTAAAAATGCCATTATTTTTTTTCTAATTCATAATTATCTCCCCTTGGAAAAGGGTGTGGCCCTTCATTTGAACAAACTTGAATCCCCTTTACCCAAGGATACTTTGTAGCAATTTTGGTTGAAATTGGCCCAGTGGTTCTTGAGAAGAAGATGAAAATGTGAAAAGTTTACAACAACGACAACGCCAATAACGACGACGCCAACGACAACGCCAACGACAGACAACGGACAAATTTTGATCAGAAAAGCTCACTTGAGCCTTTGGCTCAGGTGAGCTAAAAAACAGTTTCTTTTAATGTTTAGAGCTTCCTTAAATGACAAGGAGCACACGGCAGGTGCTCTGCTCACATTTTTGTATTGATTTATGGACTTTGTTCGTTATCTCCATATCCTTTATTATAGCTGAATTAATATTTGTAAGTAAATCCACGAATGAAGTCGGGATTGTTATAAACAGAATAAGGATGAGAATAATTTTTATTTGAAAATTTGAAAGTGAACTTCTTGAGAGATTACAATGTGAGATGCATTTTTCCTATTTAATTGTCATACATTTGTCATACATTTAACTTTTGTTGGAAGAATAAAAGATTTTGTAAAATGAATTTTCATACATATGTTTCCTTAAAGAAACAACCTAAAATGTTATTAAAAATCAAAATGAGATGGTATGTAAATATTCATAAATCTTTTATGCATGGAGGGAGGAGGAAAAGATCAGGATTCGTCCTGAAAAAAATATAACTGAAATAATTTGTCTATTCCTGTATGATTTCGACAATTCGTATATCATTCAAACACACGGAGATAATCAGAGTACGGTTTCTTTCCACCTTATAAATCAAAACAGTGAAATTAGACTAATGCCACTTTTCATCAGTTCTTGTCTGTTACTATTCATCACTTGTAGTATATTGGGAGACGAACTTAGTATTTTTCCAAACATTAAAAGAGATCAAATCTAATGTAAATTTATCAATTTCATAAAAACATTAATTGACTTAGAATGGACCACTTACAGAAGTTCTAAGATCTGTTTTATTTAGGTCTTTGCAACAAAGTAAGCTGGCCTACATTTCTGATTATAAGATGAGAAATATCAGATTACTCAGATTATACGGACTCCAGTATTCCAACGTAAGAGAAAGCAAACAATTATTAGTGGAAGATTAGTGGATATTCTGATACTGTAGATAAACTGAAATTTATTGAAGAGGTTGGGGAGAGTCACCAAGTGACCGAAGGCGTAGGACTGCAGCTATGAATATTTCATTACGTATGCTCATGATTGATAAATTAGAAGTAGAGTTCCGCATGTCAACACAATTGACCTACCCCTTTATGCCCTCATACTTACGTTGTTAGTACAGTGGCTGGAACGTTAATGTTGACAAACCAATCGTGTAGAATCGTTCGTGTATCGTGAGTGATCGTTCGTTTAACGTGCAAGATCGTTCGTGTATCAGACTCAATCGTGTGCGTTTTTAATCGTGCGAGATCGTGCGTGTAGAATCGTGTAAATTTCGTTTTGTAAGTTTTTATCGGAATGTTATTTGTAAAATAAGTATTTCCCTTGTTTGTTTTTCTTAATTTATTAATTAAAATCCAAATAAAATGAAAAAGCGCAATTTACATAATAGAATGCAGAACGAACTAATTATCGCCCGTAAACAAGCAATATAGTAAGTCGTACAATATTAAGTTCTCGTCAAATAGCGCGATCAATATTGTGATAAACCGTACTTAGATCTTTAACGCCTTTTTGAAAAATCTGATTTTAATTATTATTTACTTCTTATTGTGGTCAAGATAATCTTGAAATCAATTCATTGAAAATAAACATATTTTTTTTTTTACAAAGAAATAAACATTTCTCAATGCTTACATAACTAGTTAGTCGACAAATATACATGGACACGGCATGATTTTCGGGAGTTTTGATTATCTGTGTTTATCTCTTGAGCCTATTTGTAATTAATTAATTTTAAATTTCTGCAAATAAAAAAGTTGAATAATTGGCAAGTTTATCATACATTGAATCATTGGAAACATAAGGATAAAATTTGTAATTATAATTTAAGTCATTCCATGCTGCCATTTTTGTTCAATAATATTGCCCTTTCTGCATATCATGATATTCAATTCAATCAAATTATACGACCCACATACATGTACATCGTCTAATAGAACGAACAAAATCCGTTTTTTTTTATCGGAGAATTACCTTAGAAATAATTATTTTAAATCTAAAATATGAAGTCTTGCATATATTTAGTTACAGAAATATCATTTTCCGGTTTTTTTCTTCAAAGTATATGAAGTAATATTGATAATTCTTTGAAATCTTAAATAAGTATTAAGCCGTATTTCGTTTTGAAAAATTGATTCCTAAATATTTTGTACTATTTTGAGTAAAGAATCGTGCGTTTGCGTTAACAATCGTGTAAGATCGTGTAACGTGTAGAATCGTGAACGTGAAAGATCGTTCGTGTAACAGGTTTAATAGTGCGTTAATCGTGCGGAATCGTTCGTGTAACGTGATCGTTCGTGTAAGTTGTCAACAATAACGTTCCAGCTACTGTAGTACATGTATATGGTTCTCTGGAAACCCACATAAACAACACAAAGTTTTGTACAAACTGTAAATTCCATTTTGATGAAATACATTATATTTTTAGGTATTTGAGAGATATTTCATGACAGATTCTAAGAATTTGTCAAGAGATCTTTGGGGATCACCAGGCGCGCTTTTGTCTTATCAAATCTCTTTACCAAATACCTTCCCATAACACATAGGAGGCAACTCATCTCTGAATACAGGATGCACAATACAGATTGAAATACAGATTAAAATATTCAAGAGCATTTAATTTTTAAATTTCTAATAATGCCTGTACGAGCGTATGAGTATTTTCAAATCATATATAGGGAATTCCGAAATGGATATCCCTGAAAAATAGCGTGATTCACATTATGCTAAGTAAATTTCCCAGTAAAAGGGAACATTTACCTGCAGAATAATATAGCTCTCAGTTTCTAAATTTACTATGATGGATTATTTCCAGACTAAACTGCTGAATAATGGGTCCTTATAAACCAAATTGTGTACATGTTTGTATACCCCCGTCAAGTATACCAAAAAAAAATAATAATAAATTTTTACGTTTACGCTACAACCAACGTTTATGTGATTGTCTATTAGACAGTTTCGGATTTAAGCATAAATACCGTATTATGTTCATGTTCTAAGTATGTTGAACGATATCCAAAAAGATATCTCTCTTTCTCTCTCTCTTTCATTTTCTTTTTATAAACAGATGAAACAAGTAAAAAGAGGATTCATAGATTATTATAACAGTCATAATGTTAATTAATTCTAAATCAAAATCAATCGACATAAATATTATGAAAAAAAGATGTCAATTTTCCATGGAAAACTTAGCCATATTATTAAGAAGTCAAATGATAGTCGAGCACTCATTATTCTTCATAACGCTTGAAGTACGAAAGCAAATAAGAGTTTTTAGTGTATAATTACTTTATTTATAATGTCCTGTCAAAAAATGTAGAACGTAAACTTTGTATTTATAATTCTGTTTATATTGATTCTTATTGAACATAATAAAAAACATCTTGCCTATAATTGAATGAATTTTTTGTTGAAGTTTTAATGATTTGACAAAAAATTGAGAATATGCATCCAATATCAATATCCATTGTGTTTTGAATTTATATTAAAGCTTAATTTACAAGATCGTTTATTTTATGCGAAAACGTATAATCACTTTCTATTTATATAAATCATACAACAAAAAAGTATGTGTCAATAGTTTTGTCAACACAATTCTTTGAAAAAATTTTTTCAGGATGGCTGATTTACCTGACTAATCCCAAGTGAAAGTATATAAAAAATGATAATTTCATGATTGAATAGTTCGATTTGATCGATACAAAGACCTTGTCAACAAATACATTTCATCATTGAGATAAATGCTGACTGAATTTTTTCATACTAATAGTTAATTCATTATTTATACACTGAATTGACAACGGATTTTGCAGTTATTTCCCGATCCTGACAATGAGCACACTGCGGGTTTGACCGGTTGGCACGGGATGCTCACTTCTCCATGGCACCTGATCCCACCTCTAATGTTTTGGATGTCCGTGTTTACTCTGATCCTATTTTGTATTGTTTTATGGAGTTTTGATCTTGAATACTGTACGTTATCTCCATGTGGTTTTTTTTTTATATATATTATATATTTAGACACTAGATCTCTTAAATTTTGTTTCACGATAAGGGTCATTCATTCGTAACATTCACGATAGCTCAGTCGGTAGAGCGCTCGCTCCATGATCGGGAGGTCGTGAGTTCGTATCTCGGCCGCGACTGACATAATTTGATGAAAATGGGTAGCAACTGTTCCTTTACCATACCTTTGAAGTGAAAGTTGCGGATGAGACCTTAGAAAACCGAGGCCCCGTGTCAGCGGCAGGCGCTGGCACGATAAAGATCCCTCACTGCTCAATGGCCCTAAGTGCCGAGTAAAGGTCAAAATTTGAAGCCCTTCACCGGCAGAAATCTCCAAACCGGAAGTGACGTCATCAAAACAAAAAAATATATATTTAGATTTTTTCCATCCTCTATTAGTCCTGAAAGTTTCATGAAAATCGATCAAGCCGTTTTTGAGAACTCGCGTGCACAAAATATGTAATAAAAAAATAATAAAAAGTGTGGAAAAGAAACCTAAGAATAACAGAAAGGTGTTCCGCTGAAGACGAAAGACCTTAACTAGAGCAAAGCTCGTTGCAAAGCAACGAGTAGGTCTTCCGTCCTGTTTGACCGGAAGTAACTTTCACTCTTTAAAAAAATAAATAAATACATCCAAAATGGTTTAAATCCTCCAAATCTATATTAATTAATGCAAAACTTAGCCATTTTTGCAACTTACGGTTTAACCGGAAGTGACGACGACGGACGGAAATTTGAATTTGGATTAAATACCTTAATATTTAGTATATTAAAATATATATAGATTGTGTAGACAAGATGCTATGGTCATTACGCACATGCATGATCTTTTTAATTCTATTTAGGTTAGTATGAACTTCTCAAATATACACCACATATGACTATAACATTTCAGATGAAGTTTGAAGAATTACCGTGGTTAAATACACATTACTTTGAGAAATCGGAGACACTTTTATAAGCAATAAATTAAATTATCAAAAACGTATCTGGAATTATGTAGCCCTGTCCCCCCCCCCCTCCCCTTTTTATGGGGAGAGAGCTACAACTCCTTACAGGATCTCCACAATATGGTGCAAATGCTGGAGCAGAAAAACATCAGATTAAACAAAATTAAAGAGGGCTACATTATTGCAGGTTTCAAAAACACAACGCCTGATTTTCAGAATTTGAAGTTCGGACTATTGTAAAGATTTTTTTACTACATGTATATACTCTCTATGTAAAACTCGGGACGCCTACTGCCCCCCCCCCCCTTCCACTCTATCCTTTGGAGTCATTATTTTAAAAAAGCGTAAATCTACCTGCATTGGAATCTCTAAAGACATGTATATCAACATCAGCTGAGCAAGAAAATGACTAATCGTGGCTTTGTTCCTCTTGAGAAGATTTTCCTCATATGCTGCCACCAAAGAACAAGGTTCACTTAAGGCTACTTTTGACCCTGTGAATTTATAGTTTTGTTGGACTAATATAAACTTTGAACAATAATTCCGATTCAATGATATAACGATTGAGAATCGGACGGAAGACCTCTCGTTGCTCGCAACGAGATCGTATCTAGTTAAGGTCTTCCGTCTTCAGCGGAAGACCTTCTTGTTATTCTAAGGTTTCTTTTCCACTATTTTTATTATTGTTTTTTTCTAACCGATTTTGTGCACGCGATTTCTCGGAAACGGCTCGATCGATTTTCATGAAACTTTCAGGACTGATGGAACATCAAACAAACCTGATATATAATTTTTTTATGACGTCACTTCCGGTTTCGAGATTTCCGCGATTTAGTGATTTTCAGAGGGTCACATTGTCCAGAATTTTTCTCAAAAGTGCTTTTAGATAGAAACGTAAGATTTTCAGCGATGATAGAGCAGCATGTGCTGATGTGACACACACCTTTCTTATTCTCCGGAAGTGCAGCACATCGGCGCTCGCTATGGCTCAAAAAAAGACCTATCGGGAATTTAGAAATTTTTCACACATTTTTGGCAATATCTTTTTACACGTTAATATTTTGTAAAGACATATAGAACAAAAGTTGTGAAGAATGTCACGATCATTGAAAAATATCAACGATAAGGGGCTGGCCCCTATATTAAAGGGCCAAGAGGGGCCGAAAGCTTTTCCTTTATATCTCAATAAGTATTGAGAATTCGTAATACGTCAAAGAAGCAAAGTTGTTCAAAATTTCAAGCTTAATCTACTTGTGTCGTCAAAATGTGTCCGGTTAAACCGGAAGTAGTCAGAAAATGCATATTTTGCCATTCTTGACATGTTTTTGGGTAACATATGTCACTGGAAGCATAGAACTTAATTATCCGTCCGTCGACGTCACTTCCGGTCAAACCAGAAGTAGCCAAAAATAGCTTATTTTGAAGGTTTTGATGCAAAATTCAAATTATAAAGTCACTGGAGACGACTTAGCTCATTGCTTTCTTTTGTTGACGTCACTTCCGGCACTTCTGGTCAAAACCGGACGGAAGACCTACTCGTTGCTTTGCAACGAGCTTTGCTCTAGTTATTATTATTTTTCTTACCGATTTTGTGCACGCGAGTTCTCTGAAATGGCTCCGTCGATTTTCACGAAACTTTCAGATCTGATAGATATTAATCTGAACCTTATTGGAAATTTTTTTATATGTACGACGTCACTTCCGGTCGTGAGATATGGACGATTTACTGATTCTCAGAGGGTCAGCTTGTCCTGGCAATCACTGAAAAACGAAAGAAGATATTGACTTGAGGTTTTCAGTGAAGGTAGAGGAAGGATTGCTAAATTGCTTTTTCGAGTCTATATGTTTCTAGCGCAAAAGGCGTTGAAGCTACCCCGAGCTCGAAAAATAGGCTCGGAAAATTTAATACGTTTTCTCTGATATCTTTATACATGTCAATAACTTGTTATACAATATATAATAAAAGTTGTGCCGAATTAAATTTTCTTTAATTTGATATGAAGAAAAGGGGTGTGACCCCTCAAATAAAGGGCAGAGAGGGGCCAAAAGACTTTCATCTATAACTATTTACATGTATCATTTTTTTGTTATAAATATCTGCAGCAAAAATGTTTATCATAAAAATCTGCATCAATGCATTGTAACATTTTGATAATATGTTACTTAATTAGGGGCCATTAGGGGACAAAATGCTCAATCTTGGAATTTTTATATCTCTAAAAGGGGAAATATCTTGATAAGCAGTATTGAATGAAAGATGCTCAGAATCGTCTTTTAAACATTATACAACCATTCTATATATGAAAAAAACGTCCCTTTTAGGATGTAAAGGACGTGTTTTCTATCCTATATAACTCGAAAACAAAAAGAAATTTCTGAATAGTTGTTGAACAAAAATTCTTTGAAATGAGAAACCTTATCATTGGATAGGAATAAAGGGGTTTGACCCCTCAAATGAGGGGCCCTTAGGGGCCAAAAGACTTCCATCCATAACTACATGTATTTAATAATTCTATAGAAAGTAAAAGAATTTAATCAAAGGAGAGAAGTCTTGGTATCATTATGATCTAACAAAGATCATAGTCAAAATCATATCTGATAAAAAAAAAATCGGACGGAAGACCTACTCGTTGCTCGCAATGAGATCTCATCTAGCTTTAATACTAATTTCATACTATCGGGATAGTCTAAAGGGATTTTCTAAAGTATTGGGGGTTTTAAAATATTCTTTGTAAATTTTGCCAAGTAGTTTTCAGTCATGATTATTTTTACTGACCTGTCAATTGAATTATTGTTAATTTCTCTAACTCTATAATACTCAGTTTTAAGTGTTTCACTTGTAAATGTTAGAGTAGAGTGCACATCTCTAAATCAGAATGGAACCTCAGATTATGTTCAAAATTCATTAAACATGAAAGAAATTTATACACATTTCATTTATCATTTTTTTTTTGCATTACATAGATTGAAATTAGGGTCATTGTTGACCAGCATGTTCAATGATGTGTAAAGCTGATATGTACATGTATACCCAAATAACATGCATTGATTTTCTGTCCAAAGGCGATTGATACCGCAGGTGTTGATGCCATTTTATAAACATTAAGCGGCCAAGAAAACACAAGCAAAACAAAAAAGAAATAAATCACAATTCCCGGTATTTTCAACTATTTATTTTAAAAATAAATGTACTCTTTTATTAAATTGTTTATAAATGAAAATTACCGGTAATTCATTAATAACTTTCCCAATGATTATTCACATTGTTTATGTTACGGAAGAATGATAGTAATGATACAGTAGCATAATATTATTTCATGGTCATTAATAAATTATTAGGTTTTATTTGAGTTTTACATGGAATACTCTTTTTATGTAGAGCGATACTTGTAAAACGTGTAGCTTTTTCAATTGAAAAATCCATAATACCTAACTGTACATGTAATGATTATTTTTAAATTGTGCCAATGCAAATTTGAATGCATACATGTGAGTTTACATTAAATAATAAAAAAAGGCCAACATGTAAATATTTTTTTCTCATAAACCTGTAGATTATTTTCAGGGATAAAATTTTTCTCCTGACCTCCTTATTTAACAACTTTTTTACAGACTTATTCTAAACTACATTTGTGTAAATATACAGTCCCTGAAAATATTATTTAAGCATTGAATTCATATTTTTGGCTGTCTTCGGTCTTATAACACACGTGGTCGTGCCAACAAATTGAATACCGCGCGTTAGCGCGGTATGATAAATTTGTCGGCACGGCCACGTGTGTTATAGGACCGAAGACAGCCAAAAATATGAATTCAATGCTTATATTTACATTCTCTAATTTTCCTTCTTCAGAATTGCTTATTCCGTTAACATTTAATGTGAATTTAGCGCCCTTCAAAACTAACGTGGTAAATAGACGTAAGAGCCGTTTGTGACGTCAGATGACGTTAAGTGACGCTGTTAAGTTAAATTACGCAAACAAACATTGCGATGAAAAAAGTGACAAATTAATTCTGAACGCACATTACGTTAATTTCTACGTTAATTTTTCAGGGTTGTAGTTTTACATTTAATTGAAATAAAACATTTTACATTTTGGTGTTTCTAGAGTATTGAAAATGCATATACATGTAGTTCCTTCTGTGTATTCTAACGCGCGGTGACAAGGTTTCGCGTGTGTTATAGAAATTTGAACGTCGTGGATTTCTAATGGATTTGATAAGGAAAATTATACTGAATGTAAATATTTAACTATAATAATCTCTTCTTGTTAAAAGATTATAATAACTCCTTCCTTATCAAACACTTTTAAACTCAACTCTGCTGCAAGTAAACAAAAGAACAGGGAGCCTGCAAATTCACAATACACAAGGGAGAGGAGATATCATGTCACTCAGAACCCTTTTCACATATCAGTGAACAAAGCAGTCCCAGGGACAGCTAGGAGTGCTTTTTAGAGCAGTCCCAGAGCTGTCCCACAGTGGTCCCAAAGCAGTCCAGGGGACTGCTTTCTGGGACTGCTTGGGTGTCAGATTGGGTCAGGTCGGTACTGTATGACGTCACAATAGGGAGGCATAAATATTCATGTTTACGACAATTTTTGTGATCAAGCAGTCACGGAGAGAGGAGAGAGCTATATATATATATATATATATATATATATATATATATATATATATATATATATATATATATATATATATGACTCTGGACCGTGGCTTGAGACGATGTAGAGAACTGATTGTATGTCAATCGCTACAATACACATGTATCATGGAGGGGGCATATTTTTTCAACCTAGATTTTACATAGAACTTGTAGCTCACAGCTGGTAAACTGCAGTTCAGTATTTAAAAAAAAAATTGAAATCATTTTTTTTTCATGCAATTGTCATACATGTCAATTCATGACTGAATTAATTACCACTCAGAAGAGAAACACCGACATCTTACGAACGAAAGTTACTCTCCCTAACTTTCCGTATCTCGATAGTTTTCTCGGGACCAGTGATTGTACCCGTATAAAGTTTAGAATCGGAAAAAAATAAGTATATGTGTAAAATAGAACGGATAGTGTTTTAACCACTTTGTATTTGAAAATTGATCATGTCAATTTTTTTGTGATCACTTACAATGTTTTAGAAAGGGAACAAATAGAAGAAAATACAGCATAATACTTTAGACGGATTAGGAAACACGTTTGTCATGCGTCAGTGATTAAACGTATACAAACTACTCGTAGTGTGGGCCTTGTTCATATGGGGTTACTTTTTACAGCTTGTAAAAAAATAAATCCGTGCAATCAAGTAAATAGGTTGTGCGCTGTATAAAGTGTCTTGCATTGAGAGAGAGAGAGAGAGGGAGAGAGAGATTCTTTTAAAAATTTATTTAAATAGATAAGATGAGATAATTTTATTTTCCAATTAGGGCCCAGAAGGCATAAAGGTTTTTTTTTACACTGACAAGATAGAGAGTTCTGAAAGAAAGGTCCGGCAGTAAACATACAGGCCTGAAGCAAGCAATTTGAGTTGGGGAGGGGGGGGGGCAACCAAAAGTTTAGAGTCATTATCAAACAATTCCTTGGAAAGCCAAAATGAAAGATTTTTTTTATTGAGGGGGCACAAGTATACAGAAGATAAGTTTTCTATATTACATTGTTTATTTATCGACTTCATTATCGGTGGAGGGGGGGGGGTATCCCCAACCCCTCAACCTCTCTTCTATAAACGACCGTGTGTACAGTCATGTATATCTGTTTATATGCGTGGATTATAAAACGGCTAAAAATATGCGTTTATGTAGGGTGGTGTATTTTTCTTAGTAAAGTTCTTTTCTTTGTCTTAAAGTTATGCTCCACTATCTCATTGTTTGTTAACCATGCATTATTCGTCAAAAAAGTAAAATCAGATGAATACACTCTATACTTTTGACCACACACAGAGTTATTTTGACCGAAGTTCCAATATACAAATAAAAACTATAACCGAAATTATAACTTGCTTCATTTGTAAGGAAAAATATATATTCACCATCCTGTTGTAAAACAAAAAAAAAGATTGATTCCAGAATACCGACAATAATATATTTGGACTTTTAAAAGTGTGAATAATATGAAAACGTAGTTGTCACTTAGTTGTCCTGGCATGCTTCAAAAGTATGTGCACACATATGCTTACTAAGTATCAGAAGTGCTTGTAGACCAAACAACTTCCCCACCCCACCCCTAATATACATACCGGGTCACAAAATATTCATATTTGTCTTCTTTCATAAATTAACCGTCTAGTACATATTTACAATGTATTTCATAGGAAAAATCCAAAAAGTACATAGAATTCACTTTTTAATTAAAAAAAAAAATCATGCCCGAAGTATCTTAAATCACCTCTGACAGGTGATAACTGCAGGTATTAATTTTGTATGTTGTAAACTGTAAATGTTATAAATGAAAGAAAGCCAAAAAAAAAATATCTTTGGACCCGGATTTATACATGTATATATTCCAAGGGTTGGGGAAGGAGGCGGGGACATAGGTCCTATGATGGCATGTTAATATGGAATATCTTAAATTATGTCAAAAGCTCAATTCACTAATCTTCCATTTTGCGCCGACCCCCCCCCCACCCCGAAAGTTGGAGATATTAATTTCGGTCTGCCCGTTCTTCTTAAAAGTCTGTCCGTCTGTTACACTTTTGTTTCGAGCAATATCTCGAGAAGCCTTTGAGCTTTTTACAATGAAATTAAAAAATAGCTTTGGGTCTGGGATGTTAAGGGGGGGGGGGGGGTTCCAGTCCACTAGCACCCGTAAGAATTAAATGAAGATTTTTATAATGCATGTTTGTAAGAAGAAGCTTTATCAACCGACAAATTACGAACGGGCATCCCCCTGGATTTATGATATGGCTATAATATCTGTGTATTAAAGCCATATTAATTTTATTTTTCGCAGCATATAGTATTCTGAACAAGAATTTCTTTAAAGTTTTTGGGTTTTTGCAATTCAATTTTTGACCATAACTCCTTATTGTCCCGACCGCCATTCGCAAAGCCTCCCCTCTTCGACCCCTACTAGATCCACACATACTTTTATTTTTTATTTCATGCCACAGAATGCAGAATTACATTTTTTAAATTTTCCTTTCATTTCCCTTCTAGAACCTCTTTGCTCGTTTAAATGTCGTAGCGACTACGACAAGACGTGGATTTGAGGTATCTTGCGGGGATTTTTTCTATCGAAATCCCAATAAAATTGAAGAAATAAATAATCCAACCGTGAAAACAATAGACTTCAATGACTGATCCTCGTTTTTGGTTACTTTCGTTCGTAAGATGTCGGTGTTTCTCTATAAAGCGTTAGATTTCTTTTATAGAAGACTCCAACCGATGAAGGCGGGGAACATAATGAGCATGGTGGTGGATCCAACATTTGACGCTTTGCTCCCTTAAATTAAGAAAAATGATTAGCATATTATAAAATACAAACAACAATCACCGGATGTCACAAGTAAATTAAAATGTTAATGTAATATATATCGTAAAACCACTGATTTTAAGTGTCAATTAGTTTATATCTTAAAAATCTCTAATTAAAACCGTAATTCCAGAATTTACATGTAATTAAGAAAGATTACTAAATAATGTGCACTGGAGATATTTCACAAATCTTCTTCTTCTCTTCTTCTTGTTCTTTAATTTGCCTGGCTGAAAGTTGGGTATTATCGCACATCTTCTTCTCGTAAAACCATTTATACACAGATCAAGACGGTCATTACTTTTTACCGTGTGCTTTTTTAGTAATGATTAAAATAGAATAAACCAAGCTGTGATTACAGCATTGCTCTATTTTTTATAAATTTTATAAGATTTGAAAATTAATACAGTTTTATAAGATTTATGATTTACTCTATTAATAAATTATACATGATACGATTTTGTGGTATAATACAACTATCATGATACAAATCTTACCGTGTATACTGTTTTTGGAACTTGAGTCCAATCCTTTTGACATATTTTCAATACAGTATGGTGAGAATTAATTTTTAAATTCATAGTTCATGGGAAAGCCTCCTCTTTTATCATTCTCATAGAAGAAAATTCTTAAAATATATCATGTTGTACAAAATGTTAAAAAGGGGGCTTTTGAATTAGAAAACTCTAGTGAAGTATAACTTACTTAGAGGTGTTCCATCGGCTCTGAGCAACTCTCCAGCTGCAAAAAAAAAAGAAGTTTTCCACAAAGCAGAATATATTTGTTATATTGTTAAAAGTTGATAAACTCGTGAAAATTGGAAATGTCCTTTCCCATTAGTTGACATACCTCTGCAGAAATTACAAGAGGCTGCACAATTTGACTCCATGTAACTCCTGACGAACTGCAGCTGGCAGAAGCCTCGATCTCTGAGCAGACCACACGACTGTCCAATGTCCTCGCAGCGCTTCTGTGCTGAAATATTTAATAAACATGGCGATCATCACAAGAAATTTCTTTTAAAAACGGAATCTTCTTTCTAAAATTAGATAAGCTAAATCCCATCAACTGCTTTAAATCAAAGAACTGCCACTACCAACAACTTTACGTCCTAGTTCTACTGATTTCACTGATTTTAGTTTTTATGTTCAATATTATTTTGCCTTAGCTTTTATCCCATTATCATCTCGATTACAATAGAATGTTTTTGTTTATTTTCCCGAGCCGTTTGTTCGACTGATACTCACCATTACATAAGTTGCACGCTGCTTTACAGTACATCTCCACGAACCGACTCCTATTACAATATCCCTGCTCGGCCCAATAGTCACAGAATCGGTTCATATCCTCACAGGCTCCTAAAGAAAGTTTTTACACCAAAGAGATCAGTAAAACAAAACCCAAACAAAGCAATAAAACAAAACACCAAACAAATCAACAAAACAAAACACCAACCAAATCTATTAGGAAGCCAAACAGCTTTTGGGGAGATAATGTCTTTCAATAGTACTAGTGTTAATTAAACTTTTATGGTAACCCAGTCTATGGGTCACATCAAAACTGCCAATTTCTCTGAAGCAACAAGAACAGATATAATCTGGGGGTGGTGGATACCTTCTGTGGGGGTGGTGGTTCTAATCGTGGAGGAGGAGACGGAGGTGGTGGTCACCAGGGTGGTGCCAGAACAGTTCTGGACCGGGTTGTTTGGGTTGTTGGTGGGACATTTACAGGAACAGTCCTTGCCGACGAAACCTTCTCCCGGACAACTCATTGCGGGACAGTTCTCTGAGGAGAGAAAATCAATTACATGTATATTTATGTAAAGGAGAAAGGCCTCAAACTGTCCATCCTGTGAGAGAAAGAACTAATCGAGGACCGTAGGCCCGAGATTAGTTCTTTATCTCACAGATTGGACTGTTTGAGGCCTTCTGCTACATAAAACATGATTCTCTTTGTTCTAAGAATTTAAAAAAAAATGTGAAAAAACAGGTAGCACACATACAATTAATTCAATGTTTACAGAATGGACAGTTATAGGTAAGCTTGGGGTGCACAACAATTTGTTGAATAGCCCTTATGTATTCAGATTAAAGTAACAAAAGGTCTTTGTCTAAAGAATGGACAGTTACAGGTGGATTTTGGGGGATGGTAGTATTTATATAAGAATGCAACTCCTCAAAATCGGTTTATATTTTGCGTTGTAAAGAAAAACATGTTTCCCTTTTATGGAGATCCGGTATATATGACAGAATCGAAATCGAATTGAAACAAAAATATGCACAAAACCAGTGATATTTTGACCTGGAAACAGAGAATAGGAAGCGTAAAAGAAAATATTATCTCCTTAAAACTTCGATGACAAATACAGATATTTCGAATTCCAACCGCGGAATTTTTTTTCAATTTTAAATCAGTTTTTGGGGAGATATAATAATTGCAGCAGTGTATTTGTGAAATGCAAATTGTGTTCCGAGTGTTGGATAGCCATGAACCAAACTTCGACTTGAAAAATGTATTTTAAATCAGATCTGGAAATGTTTTAATTTTAATTATTTTCTACGGAAATATTCACTGCGGCAGTATAGTTTTCATGGTGCAAACTGTTTTTGGCTGATGGATTTAATTCTAGCCTACTTCAAGCTTAAAATGGATTCTTCTCGAGGGAATGGTGCTTCTAAAATGTGAAATTGTGTCATTTAATTCAAGTTTTGTTAAAAATCAAACAGATCCGATGCAGACCCTGTGTTCCGGATTAACTTAAATCTCCAAGTTCATTTTGTTATATGCATGAACATTAAATCATGTTTAAATGTATTTGTTTTGTTTCCTTTTTGTGCACATGCCAAGGTTTACCTGTAACTCTCCATTCTGTTTGTTTTAACTTTCTATTCTTTTTGAAAAAACTGGATTGTTAGGGGAGTTAGCTCAACATTATGCTAGAGAATGGACAACACAAACAAAAGGTTTACGTCGCAATCATGTTTTAACAGGAATTAAAAGAGACAGTTTCAAGGGTGACCTTCTGGTTGATGTAGGGTCATACCGGCACAGTTATACATAATGTTGGCAAGCTTGATGTCGTTGAAGCTGAGTCCAGGTGCTCTACCAATAATATTTTGGAAACGGGAGTCTATTGTTTGCACTGTTATTTGACCGTTAGTTGAAAAATCCTGAAATTTGCAGAAACAAATTTTGATAAACATATTTTACTAATCTATTATTCAAATGAAAAAATGGAGCTTATTTCATTTTCGTAAAAGGGATCCTATACCGGTATTTGTATAGGGCAAATATTTTTAGCATCAGTAGAAGTATATAGTTTTTGCAAAAAAAATTACCCTGGCTCCGTAGTGCATCACGCTTCTGTAATCGTAAGGTACTTCGAAATTATTGACTCGGCTCATGGGAAGCCTATTAAAATTGAAGAGAACCGGCTTGGGTATACTTTCCGTGCGTATCCGGACAAACCCGTCCCTGTCCGGTCTGGATTGTTCGTGTTGGAATCCAACAGCGTGTCCCATTTCGTGGACTACAATTCTCCTCTGAAACATCGAGGTTATCAGTTTATTTATGTCTTAATCTTCGTTTCTGTGCTACTGCAGAAAACAAATAGTAGGTATGGAAAGATCATGAAGGTCTAGTTTAACACACTGCGAGCATTGCACTTTTTAGATCAAAATAAAATACTCTAGTAATGTTTACGGACAGTTAATCAGTTACTTTTTTTTATTGTTTGATAAAATAATGTACATTCTGTATTGCAGAAGTTGTGGTTTAAGAAAAAAATATTTGAAAGAAGAATATGTTTTTATGAAGTGTGAAATTGTCTTACTATACGACATCCCCTGGCCAAGCTGATCGGCTGAACATTCCCTATTGTTCCAACAAAAGATGAACACCTAAAACAAATCCAGACTTTTATCAATACTAATAATAATGTCAACATGTTTTCCCTAAAAAATATTATGTAATTTGTAAATAGTTAATTTTATGAGCTACATCAAAAAAAGAGATATACATGCACACTCACCCTTGTCCATTCTGGAACCTGACGGCGCGGGCTTCGCCTCTCCTTGGTTGGAACACGACACAAGTGTCTCGGTTCCAGTCGATGATAGCTAGGTTAATCTGATTCAGATCGGTCATAGCTGTAAGTAGAAGTCAATTGCAAAACTGCTTCAACGATCGTCATGTTGTATTTATTATATGATTCAAAAAAGAAGTTACAAATATTTTGTAACATAATTTTTAAAAATATGTTCAGTTAAGTATGAATCGTCGTGCAGTTCTATGTTAAATATTTTTTTATTATTCTAGTAAAACTCACTAAATGTGTTTGGTGCAATTACATAAGGAACTATTTTATTTGGCCATCTGCGTTGCTCGGACCGCATTGCTTTCCTCTTCTTTCTCCTACTCATTTTATTTTCTGCCATTCTACAAATTACTGTGGGTGGTGATATGTTAAGGCAGTACTTGGTGATATGTATGGCACGCCAAATTCACAAAAATGAGATAAACCTAGTTTCACATTTGATAAACTAGGTTTATCGACTGTAAACTATGGTTTACAAACCGTAAACTATAGTTAACGATTCGTTAAGTATAGTTAACGATTCGTTAAGTATAGTTTTCATCTGTAAAACTATATTTAACGGTTGTTAACTATAGTTTACGAATGATAATCTAAGTTTATCTGTCTGTAATAAGCGTTAACAATAGATTTTGTTGATAAACATAGATTCACGTTTGTAAACTATAGTAAAGAGTTGTTAATCATAGTTTCACAAATTGTGAAACTATATTTATCATCTCGTTAACTATAGTTAACGGTTTGTAAACTATACTTTACAAATCGTGAAACTGTATTTATCAGATAATCTATGTTTTGCAATCGCAAATGATTGTTTTCAGTGTTAAGGGGGATGTCCGGCCACCTTTAGTAGAGTGAGAACAAAATGTAAACATTTCTTCAAATAGCTAAAATACATTATATTTTGATCAAATTTTAAGTCCTGATGATAAAGATACAATAAATATGCATAACTGAATGCATGTTGTGCATATATAACCTATACTTTTGCAGAAAAATGCTTTTGATATGCTCCTTAGAACTGCGCAGCTACAGAATTCAGCAGAGCCTTAAAAAATCCAAAAAAATATGCAAACTGTGCATCAATGTTCTCTCGACAACCATTTGTTGAGAAAATGTCTAAATTTTGCACTTTTAAATGATAATTTCAAATTCAAAACAAGGTATCGTTGTCTTCAAAAAGAGTGTAAAGAACCATGAAAGTAGTTCATGGATAGCAGCACGTGGTCTATTTTTAGCACAGAATTTTGTTTTCCAGACCTCTTCTTAATATGGAGGAACATAACAATCTTTCAATGTGGAAGAGAATTACAGTTGAAAATATTTCAAATAGTATGAACACTTTTAAAAGAGGAAATGTGTTATAGTATGGCTTGAAGTAATTTATTTAGTATTATTATCGAACAGTTGTTAAATAATGCACTTATTGATATCAAAGAAAAAAATCTTAAACTCTTTGATTCTAGGTAAGGAAAAATGAGCCATCAAAGTTAAGAATTAAGAGTTTGTAAGTTTGCCACAGATAACTTATAATATATATCAAAATTTTAATTATCACCAATGAAACACAAAGAAATTAAACACATAAAATTGATATGAATGACCTTGATTTAGTACCTACTAGTACAAGGGGTGATCAAAAAGTTCGCGAACTATCTTTATATCTACAAAACCACAATTCAGATTAGAAACAAATTTGGTGCACACAGCCAAACACAAGTTCTATAAAATAGCATATATGCTGAATAAAGTTTTGCTCATAATGACGTCATTATGCAGGTACTTGTGACGATAAATGGTTGCCTCAGTGGTACTCGTTTAACAAACGACTAAAATATTTATGGTATATCTTAAAAATGCCTTTGAAGTAGCATATAAGAATTTGTTCATAGTTTATTAAGACAAATGACTTCCTACAAATTCAATCAATGATTGGATAGATCGTTTTAGTGAAGGAAGGCAGATGGTTAAATATGATACTTGTTATATTGCCCATTGATATATTAGCAAGTTTGAAAAGGGATGTGTGTTTGATAAAGCAATATGCTATCAAAGACCTCCAATTTACACTTTGAAAAATACTTGAATATTTCAACAATAATATAACTATCAAATACCTAAGATATATCGTTTACTTTTTGGTCTACCCTCGTATACTCTGTCTAATAAACATTTACAATTTTGAT
Source organism: Saccostrea cuccullata (assembly GCF_032062105.1). Classification (NCBI taxonomy): domain Eukaryota; kingdom Metazoa; phylum Mollusca; class Bivalvia; order Ostreida; family Ostreidae; genus Saccostrea; species Saccostrea cuccullata. The sequence goes on along the minus strand of NW_026931308.1, from coordinate 24,586 downwards.
TTTAGCGGAGCATCATTTGAAAAGGAATGAAATCATTCAGAGTGGGTTAGGAGATCTAATGAATACAAAAACTTTTTCTATTTGCCCTTTTTGTCAAAATTACAATTTTACAGAGTAAAGAAAAAAATCAACATTAATAAATATTTTATACCATCTTTAAAATGACGTTTGGTGGTCCTCCCAACTCAGGGAAAAATTATTGGGTCCGTATTTATAGGTGAGAAAAAAATTCCTAAAATTTTAAACATATTCGTTGACGGAAGAAAAAAAAAACATGTAATGGGATGAAAAAAAAAAAATGAGTCGGGCCATTTCTAGGTAGTAGATCGGGAGAGAGGGCAACCAAATATTTTTGTAACAAATTGTCTTATAAGGCTAGTACATGTTCCATCACATACTTAGTAATGCAAAATTTTTGAATCTTTGGCACTATTTTGAAAAACAAACATAGGATATTTTTTTTGGGGGGGGGGGGGGGGGAGTAGCCTCTCATTTTTTTTGCGTGATAGACATAGCATATGCAATGGACTTTTCTTTGCAAACATTGTGCTTGCTTCTAAATTTCAAAGAAACAACTCAATATATTTTATCAAGTTTCGTATGTTCAATGAGCGAGAGCTTACAATGTTGTCAACATAATGAGACATGATGCGTTTTTATGTCCAAACATTACTCCATACTATGTGTGGTTCATTGCAAACAATCTAGCTATTTTTGTGAGGTGCCTGAAGGAAATCCTATAACTGCCTATTTTTTCTATCTAACTGCTAAACAAAATAGACACATGTACCAACTTTTCGAATGTAAGACATGTAATTACAATTTGTTTTTCATGCACCGCATATTGTTTAACATTTTCAAATTAAATGCTAAGCATCCTCCTTGCAGTGCCCCATTTGAAAATAACTTCTATCGCCACAGAAAAAAGACCCACCGTAATCACGTATGTTAGGCCAAGTTTTATCTTTTTTCTTGAGTTTTAAAGAAACCAACAAATCATCAAGACTTGTCCCATGAAAAATTAAATATAATCATGGTAATAAACGCATCTATCCACAGCAGATATATGCACATGCCAACCACGTGCTCAGTGGAATGATATTATCGAGGAAACTCGAGCTGTAAACAGAACAGTTTTTCCCGATTTGCTGGAGTGGGGTTAAAATCGCTTTTTTTCATTAATCAGACGATGCAATGCAACAAATAAAAGTAGTAAGTAATATAACCTAATGATTATTACTTAGTAATTTCTTGTCTTGATGTTATTATGGTCGCATTTATTTTAAAACCAGTGCTATTCGAACTCTGTGTGACAGAGGAATGGCGGACGAAATGAACACATGGCCTCAGGAAGACACCCATATGAAAAATCAAATTTTCAAGGATTATGGATAATGACAAGAAAAAAAGCGAAACAAATGGTTGTAGCCATATTATCAATGAATCAAACTAACACTATATTCAATGCATTTTTCATCTCGTGAATGCTGTAGCTGCGCAGTTCTAACATGATTAATTTCCTCCTATTTAAAACAAAATAAACTTAATTATTAACTGATTTTGGTCTCTAACAGTAGGTAATTAGTGCATTAGCACTTTGAGTAACTTTGGGCCAGTTTAGTAGAGTATTAAGCGCATTCTTGGTATTTTTTATTTTACACCAGACTAGATTCAATATGGCTTGTACATCCCCCTTAAGTATAGTTTACGGTTGTGAAACATAGATTATCGCGTTAACTATGGTTCACGGATGTAAAATATAGATTAACGTTGTTAACTATAGTTTACAGTCCGTAAACTATAGTTTACAACCGATAAACCAAGTTTATCGACTGTGAAACTATGTTTAGCTCATTTTTGTGAATTTGGCGTGCCATAGATATGTTAAGGTAGTGCGTTGTGATATATTAGGTAGTGTGTGGTGATATGTTAAGGCAGTGCGTGGTGATATGTTAAGGTAGTGCATGATGATATGTTGAGGCAGTGCGTGGTGATGTGTTAAGGTAGTGCGTGATGATATGTTAAGGCAGTGCGTGGTGATGTGTTCAGGCGGTGCATAGTGATATTTGTGTGTTTGAAGATACCTTTCTTTTTCTTGCTGCATATAATCTTCTAATGTCATCATTATGTCGTGTTCTACTCTGACGGTAGGGTTCTCGGCTGATCCACTGGACACCAGATCAAAACTCATACCTGTATTCAGAAGAAAATCACAAAACTTTATTTACAATCGCTCTGTTTAGGTGTTCAGAAAGAAATCACCTAACATATTAGCATTCAAAGTGCACACCCGTTTAGGATGCAAGAAAATATCATTTTGCTTGTCAAAGATTAATTTTATGACACTGGATTGTAGATTTTGTCACATTTGCCCCAGAGATTTGTTTCACTTAAGATGAATAAATTGAAATAATTAAATCATTAAAAAAGGCTAATGGACATTTGCGAAAAAGCGGACAGTGGAGTGCGGACTTCAGACTTCTGACTTTTAAATAAAGGGGACGTCTCAAAGTATAAAACTTATAAATAATCTCGCCTCTGTGTTTCTATATTACAACAATATCTGTACAATTGCACAGAATATGATATTAGGCGTTTAAGCTGAATACGTTTTGACAGGTATAAATAAAAACAAAGTCGATAAATGTATTTTTATTTATTTCAATATTTAAATCAGACCCATCGGAATCGGAGATTCCGAGAGCATGGAGAATTTTCGGGACTTTCTTTGTAATAAAGGCATTATAACCTCCTGATTCTCCCTGACCAAGGAGGATAAGGGTTTTTTACCCCCTCCCTTCCTGGTTTCCTTCCTCTTCCTTTTTTGGGCAGTTGAAGAGGCAACATTGGATGCAGATGATCCTTTAGCATAGGAAGTAGCAGTGGAAGATGAAAATCCACTTGCATGGGAAGTAGCTGTGGAAGACCGTTGCTCTTCTTCAGACGAGCTTGAGCTCAAATCTTGAAGAGCGATGGTTCGATGATCTTTCTTTTCAGCTTCTGTACATTTAGGAGAGGTTGCCAACTTCATTTCTATGTTTCTTATTTTCTTCAATTCATCTCTAGGTTTAAGAAAAATTAAATCAAAGTTATATGTGTATAAATGGGTATGTGTGTGTGATATTTTGAACCTTTTAAAAAAATAATGAAATGTTTACCTGATAATTGCGTTTTTAATTGCACTGTCAGTACATGCCATTAGTTTTGACAATTTAGTAGACAGTCTTTCTTTCAATTGTTTTGCAGTTGATTTTTTTTATATAAAATTCTTGTGTAATCCAAGGTAATTGATGCGGATTATCAAATATTGCATGCTGTATTTTTACCCATGAACAAGGATGAACATGATAGGCCCTGACTAACATTATAATTTCTTCATCACTGAATTTGACCAATTTCCTTTACCCTGTGGTAACAGTTGTTTCAAAGTTCTCTAGAAAATTAATATAGATTGAACAGTATTGATAATTGTATTATCAATTATAATTCATACCTTGAATTTTGAAATCACGAGACTTGTAAATATAACTTTTTGGTTTATTCAATTTATAGTTCTAAAAACTAGACAGTTTATTTACCCGTTGGCGGTATACTAGTAAGTTCTTTAATTTAGTTTAATAATTTGTTGAATGGTAAAAAAACAATTTTGAAAATCAATTTAACAAGATGAACTAAAAAATTGAGAACTCATCAACAGGTTGTGCACCCACCGCCAAATGGTCATTTAACCCCCGTTTTGTGGTCAATGTCGCTTTTTATCTACCAAATGGGGGAGAAAAATCGTTTTGTTCAGTTCACTGGAATGGCGTGAAATGGTGCATAATTTTATTTCACGAGGAATGAAATATAGATATTTATCTGTACTCTGAACGAAAAAAATTAGATTTTTAGCGCAGTGTCGTTCAAATATTTGACAATTTCGTCACCTATGTAAACAAGTGTAACGTTTCTGTGTTATTACTTTAACAGAAAAATTCCCCCCATCTCCAAGTAGCTGCACTTATCAATCGTGTTTATCCATTCATATTTCTGTTATCCGGGCAACGATCAATTATCTAAACCAATTAAAAATGACAATTTCTGAACTTGGTCAAAAGACTGATTTAACTGCGGAGGCCCATTAGTGTTAATTTTCAAAGAGTAAAATAAGAGGAAAGGTAAGAAATCGCTTTTATTTCGTATGTTATGGCTTTATTCTGTATAAAAATAGGATATACAGTGAATTCATGATAAAACCCAGGATACAGGATTTGTGGTTAGGGGGGGGGGCGTGGATAACTTTGTTGAGACAAGGGGTCTGGGGGCCGCCTTAAGGGCCCCAGAGGGGGCCCAGGGGGCGAAGCCCCCGGAAGCTCATGGGTTTTCGTGTATTTTAGAGTAAAACAAGGCAACTTGATCCACACTTCTTTGTTAGGATAATGTAAGGTATCAAGTATCAAGGGGAGATTGAACACAAATATTTTCCTCCTTCAGATTTTGTGAATTTCAAAATTTTAATTTAAATACACTTTTCAGTATAAGATTATCCGTTCACAACATGAACTATTTGTGAATACATTAGAATCTTTGACTGAGAATAACAAAATGCAAATGCCGGGACACAGAATCATAGCTGGACAATCAAGAAAAATTATGGTTTACGTATATTATACTGATAATTCTTAATAAATATGTTTTATTTGGATATTATAATACCTGGTTTATTCAGATTAATATGCTGTAACAATTACTAGCCCTCAAATTGGTCGCGGTCCATCATTTTAAAAATCATTCTAAGTTATGTTGCACCAGACCTTCCACATGAACATAAACATTAATTTTTTTCTAAAAATAGACGAAGAATTTACAACAACTGATATGATTTAGCGACTCTCGAATTAAAATGATCACTCATGTTTATATTACATCTATCATTATGTTTATTATATCTGAATACTTTACTCGACATCTATTCATCTAACAATTATCATAAAAATATTGTCCGTGAATTTCTACTCACCGACACTATTGTCGGTGAATTGTCTATTCGGCGAATTTCACTTTTGTCGGTGACCTGTCTTTCGGTGAGTTGTCTGGCACCGTCGCCTTAAAACTCGGGGAATACTGCTCTTGGGGTAGCTTAATTATGTTCCCCAAACGAAGTTGGGGAACATATTGTTTTTACTCTGTTTCTTATTATTATTATTATTAAGGTCTTCCGTCTTCAGCGGAAGACCTTCTTGTTATTCTTAGGTTTCTTTTCCACTATTTTTATTATTATTATTATTATTGTTTTTTTTTCTTACCGATTTTGTGCACGCGATTTCTCGAAAACAGCTGGATAGATTTTCGTGAAACTTTCAGGACTGATAGAACATCTAACAAACCTGATATATAATTTTTTGTTTTGATGACGTCACTTCCGGTTTTGAGATTTCAGCGATTTAGTGATTTTCAGGGGGTCTCATTGTCCCATCATTTTTCTCGAAAATGCCTTAAGACAGAAACATGAGATTTTCAGCGATGATAGAGCAACGTGTGCTCTTTTGTCACACACCACTCTCTTTTTCCGGAAGTGCCGCACGTCAGCGCTCTCTATGGCCCAAAAAAAGTCCTATCGCGAATTTCAAATTTTTTGACACCTTTTCTAAGATATCTTTTTACCTGGAAATATTTTGTTAAAACATGTTGAACAAAAAAAGTTTAGAATTCCAAGATCTTTCAATTGATACCTCGGAAAAAGGGCTGGCCCCTTAAATCAAGGGCTGAGAGGGGCCGAATGTTTTTTCTTTATATCTCAAAAAGTATTTAGAATTTGTAATACGTCAAAGAAGCAAAGTTGTTCAAAATTTCAAGCTTAATCTATTGAAGTCGTCAAAATACGTCCGGCGACGTCATTTCCGGCCAAACCGGAAGTAGTCGGAAAACGCGTTTTTTTGCCGTTCTTGACAAGATGTTGGGTTTCATTTGTCTCTGGGAGCATAAAAAGTAATTTTTTCCGTCCGTCGTCGTCACTTCCGGTCAAACCGGAAGTAGTAAAAATGGCTTTTTTGAAGGTTTTGATGCAAAATTGAAATTTTAAAGTCATTGGAGACTACTTGGCTCATTGCTTTCTTTTATTTTAACGTCATTGTATACTACTTGGCTCATTGCTTTCTTTTATCCCGGCACTTCCGGCACTTCCGGTCAAAACTGGACGGAAGACCTACTCGTTGCTTTGCAACGAGCTTTGCTCTAGTTATTATTATTTTTCTTCTCGGGAAAATTTTGTCCGCGAATGATCTTGTAAAGTACACATCCGATTAAGGGGAAACCTCTTTAGGGTAAGTAGGCATGTTATGTAGATTTGCGGAACGAAGGTCATTTTGCGCGCACGTGCTTGCAAGAGCGCGCACGTGCAACAAGTGAAATGACCAATATACTTGAAATTGCCGTAACTTTTACATTTTTCGATGTAATGCTTTGATATTTAGAATATGTAGACATATTATAAATGTAGATAAGATGACATTGTCAACATGCCATTTTGTGTGCACGTGCTTGCAAGAGCGCGCACGAGCAACACGTGAAATGACCGATTTAATTGATATAGACTTAAATCTTTACTGTTTTGATGAAATGCTTTGAAACTCATAATATAAGGATAAAGTAGTAGCACAGACAATATGACATGGTCAAAATAGCAAGATCTCACGCGCATGCACGTGCGCTTCGCTCTGATTGGCTGAAACTAAAGTCTCAATATCTTTCTTGATTTTTGATGAAATCCTTTGAAATTTTGAACATAGCCATGCATTAGGATATCCTACAACAAGATATATAGCAATTATCAAGAAAACACGTGTATGGTCATCATGCACATACATACACGTGCGTGTACGTGCGCTGCAATCTGATTGGCTAAAACTTTAAACAGCTATAACTCCCTTGGTTTTCGAGCAAACGGGGTGGGATTTAGAACATAGATACATATAATGGACTTCTACAAGAAGGTATGATCACCATGCACATCCAAACACGTGCGTGAACGTACGCTGCAATCTGATTGGCTGAAACTTTAATCAGCTAGAACTCCCTTGGTTTTCAACCAAACGGGATGGGATTTAGAACATAGATAGATGCAATGAACTTCTACAAGAAGGTATGTCACCATGCTCATGTATGCACGTGCGTACATGTGAAATGAGTAAAGCCAAATGTACACTTGAATGAGCGTATTTTTTAATACTTTTGGATTAAATACTTTAATATTTAGTATATTAAAGTATATAGATTGTGTAGACAAGATGATATGGTCATTACGCACAGGCATTCACATGTGCACGAGTGCAATGTTAAAATTTGAATGAACTTGGTACCCTTCTGGGTAAACGTTGTTAAAGTCTCAAATGCATAAAGTTTGTCTTATCTAATGAAGCTAACAGGGAATATGGCACCAAAACGGAGATGGGGAGCGTTTGGGGAACATGTGTAACGGTCCCCCGTTACAATTAGCACTAGTTATTGTATGATATTAACTTTTTATATGAAGAAGCATGGTGAGACAGGTAAAAGGTGTATTGTATTGTTTATTACCAAGACCCATACAGTTCATAGGTTTAACGTATATACATAAATCAGTTGTACAGTATATGTATAACAATTTCAATATCATTAAGTAAAGCAGGATCATAGAAATTTTTTTACAAACTATTCATTCTAAATTCATAAAGCAGAAAAAGCACAATAATATCACCGTGTGAAATTGACTGTTGTATTTTAAATTCATTTTGGACTCTAAATGTTTTTATCTAATTTTTGTTTTAATATTATTTCTAATCTGAAATTATTTTGTTTCACAAATTGGATTTTACCAATCTTTCTTTTACTAAGTTACTAATTGATAATTTAATTACTTAGTGACACTTGTAAGAGAAAACAGAATTTGTCACTTGTGTTCATGCAAGGAAATAGGAGATGAATTTCATTATTTATTTAAATGCACTGATCCATACATTAAGAATTCTAGATTAAATCTTTTGCCCAAGTACTATTATACAAATCCTAATGTTTTTAAGTTTGACCAACTATTTAATTTGAACAGCAGGGAAAAATTAATTAAGTTATGTAAATTCATTGGAACTATAATGGAGAGAGTCGGCTCTCTTGGTCTGTGACATTGTCATTTTTTTTTCCAATGTATTTGTTGTTTTCTTTTTTTTTTAATTTTTCTTTGTCTCACGCATGCTTAATTAATCAATTGTAAATATTTTATGTAATATCCTCTCTATACTGTTTTGTACAGTTTATGAGAATAAAGTCTTGTCTTGTCTTGCTATCAAAGGTGTTTATGCCCAAGGACTTTTTAATCACTTTTACAAACAACAAGTTATTATTTAATTATCGGTGTTCTTTATGCCTATGTCATCAAAGCATTTCCTTAATTGTTCACTGTATCACTTTTACTGAACACCTGTCATTTTAACTCATTGTTCGTTTTCCAATAAATACGATTGTCAAATTTTACTTATCAGTTCGGAGGCCCGACGCATTACTGGCCACTTCCGTCTGTGTTCCCCGCTTGTATCTTTTAAATGTTAAAATTGTTGTCCATCATTTAATTATGTTCCCCAAACGGAGTTTGGGAACATATTGTTTTTACTCTGTTTCTTATTATTATTATTATTATTTTTCTTATTTGTTCTCCGGTACTTTTTTGTCCGCGAGTGTTCTCAGAAACTGTTCACCCAACTGAGCTAAAACCTTTTTAGGGTTAATAGGTGTGTAGTGTAGGTGTGCGGAACGAAGGTCATTTTGCGCGCATACGCATGCACGTGCGTGCACGTGAAATGAGTGAATTGACTGATATACTTAATATAGCTATAACTTTTACATTTTTTGATGAAATGATTTGAATCTCATTATATAAGGATAGATTGGTAGTGTAGATAATGTGATACTGTCAAATTTGCACGAACTCACGCGCATGCACGTGCGCTTCGATCTGATTGGCTGAAACAAAAATCTCAATATCTTCTCTGTTTTTTGACAAAATGCTTTGAAATTTAAAACATAGGCATGCTTTAGGATGTTCTACAATATGGTATATAAGAATTTTCCTCAAATCACGCGCATGCACGTGCGCTGCAATCTGATTGGCTCAAACTTTAAATGGCTATAACTCCCGTGTTTTTCAACCAAACAGCATGGGATTTAGAACGTAGACAAACATAATGAACTCCTAGAAGAAGGTATAGTCATCATGAACATACTTGCACGTGCATGAACGTGCGCTTCGCTCTGATTGGCTGAAACAAAAATCTCAATATCTTTTTTGTTTTTTGACAAAATGCTTTGAAATTTAAAACAAAGGCATGCTTTAGGATATCCTACAATATGATATATAATAATTTTCATCAAATCACGCGCATGCACGTGCGCTGCAATCTGATTGGCTGAAACTTTAAATGGCTATAACTCCCTTGATTTTCAACCAAACAAGATGGGATTCAGAACATAGATAGATATTATAGACTCCTACAGCAGGGAATGGTCATCATGCACATGCATGCACGTGCGTGCACGTGAAATGAGTAACATTCCAAATACACTAGATGCAACATATTTTTGGATTTTATGCTGTAATATTTAGTATATTAAGATATATCAATAGTGTAGACAAGATGAAATGGTCATTACGCACATGCATTCAAATGCGCATGCGTGCAATGCTTAAATTGAATACTTCTGGTAAAACTTTGTTAAAGTCTTAAATGTATCGCGTTTGACTTATTTAATCAAGCTTACAGGGAATAAGGCACCAAAAGGGAGTTGGGGAGCGTTTGGGGAACATCTGTAACGGTTCCCGTTACAATTAGCACTAGTTACATACACTTATTAATAAACTCGGGAATCATATTACTCGTTGCTTTGGACTTTTATGTGTGTTATCGGGAAGAGTCCTTGGAATACGGCTCTACTACTTCCGGCCAACGACGCCACTCACTTCCCCTGCCAACATTCCCTCTTGCCCGATCAACGACGCATCATCTTTTAGACCCAAACTAAGTGGTTTTAATAATTAAGTTTACCGATACATGTAGTAGTAGTGAGGATAAAGTCGTTATATCAATTCAATTTACATCTGCTCTCAATTTTGTACATTTAAAAAGATATTTTCCCAGTTTACTTAACTCTGTTACATTTTTTGTCGACAACAATTGAACAAGTTTAAAGGTAGAGGGGTTTTGGTGATAATATTTCTTGATATACTCTTTTCTAACATTGGTAAAATGTCTTTGGAATTGTCATCAAACGTTTATCTTAATAAAAGAAGTAATTACTATGGAATCATTTTTTATTCGTGGGGGTCAATGTTCGTGGGTAGCCAAAAATTTCCTGGTTCATGGGGACGTAAGTTCGTTTGTTACAAGTTCTATTTCGATTTTTTCCCTCCAACATTAAAAAAAGGATAACCCCGTCAGTAATGCTTATTTGAGTTATCCCTCTTGTGAAAACAAAAATGAACCGGCGGCTTGCACCGACAAATTACAGTCGAATGATAGGAATGATAATAAGTAACATTAATTAATTAATTATTATTCACCCTGTAACACGAGAACTACGACAACAATGCCAAAATTGACATAAAAACGTTTACCCTGAAACCAAATCATGCTAATTGGCTAATTAGCACCCACTCCAAAATCGCACTAAAAATTGACCTCATCGAAAGGGCATTTGAGCGTGTTGGACTATAATGTAAACACTATTTAAGGAGGCTCATTACACCACTTTTTGATGACGTACTACACAAAAAAATAAACCTACATTGTTTCGACCGATTTGCTTTGGGGTCGAATCGTATGGGTACCTCAATAATATGACCCTGACTTTTAAAACACTTTAAAAATAGATGAGCCATGCGGTGTTATAAACAGTGAAAACAAAGTAACGGATTCATTTTACATACACCAAGAAGGATTACTTTTTAGCAGAAACAAAAGAAAACAACAGCCAAATCTTCGCCAAACAAGTAATGTGCAATTTCTGACATGTCGAAGCAGTGAGCTCTATCAGTCAACGTGTTTGTATGGAGGAAATTCGAGTTAAATCGACAACCTTGTTGAAATTAAAAATGTTATTTACTTGCACAATGTACTGTGTTGGTGTTAATTTATACATTTGCTTATTTGATTTAAATATATATTATGGAAGTTTAAAGCTTTATTCTGAAATTTATATGTAATGTTCAAACGTTCCTTTGTGTTTTGAATCTTGTGTAATTAGGAAAGATAACTCTTGAAAAAGGACTTTTTATACCAAATATTTTCTTAATTGGAATTTTCATTTCGTTAAAACATTCTTCATTCAATTTGTCACAAGCAATTCAATGAAATACATTCCTTGTCTCTTCAGAACTCATTTTAAAAATATTTTATGCGCAGATTAAAAAGATAATGACATTTATTGTTTTTTAGAAGAAAACTATTTTTTCTAATAAAATTAATATTATGTATTATGAGGTATTTTCATTGTGTGTACTTGTCTAAGGAAGATGTCCATCATTTGACACTGAAAGTTCTGAAATTCTGGAAATAATAAACTTGAAATAAAACATTTCACCAAAATAAAAAGAAAGTTAAAAAATTCTCTAAAAAATATTTACGATATCAATATCTCCATTTGGATATTTGGCATCTACATGATAAGTGGTGCTGTCATGAAATCTAAAATAAACTGTGGATGTAATGAGCCACCTTAAATTTAACAGTTGCATTTATCATTTTATTACTTATTGTATATAGTTCTCAATGTCTTTGATACTTAATTTTTTTTAAATTTTGGTTTCGTGTCAATAATTAACAACATGCAGATTGTCTTCTTTATATGAGATCACTCGGACACAAGGGTAACAATTATTTTACGATGTAAATAACTTTTAACAAACGATAAACCAGATGTTTGTAAATACGATCGTGGGGATGTTAATTTGTGGGTCAGGGTTACCCATGAAAGCCACGAACATTGGTCCCCCACGAACACTGATGATTCCACAGTAAACAAAAATCCGTGTCATAAAAACCCCAAGTCATTTACAAAAGTTTCCTCCAACTTCCATCGCATATTTGATCATTATTTAATGAATAAAAAAAACTGTAATTTATTTTTGCAAAACGACTCAGAATTAAGCAGTTTGAGTATTTTAAGAAATTTTAGTGTATATGACGTTATTTTGAATCGCCATTTTGAGCTACATGTAATTAACATATTTCAAATTTAAACGACTAAATTTTCCGATTTAAAATGATAATATTAGTAATTGTCATTATAGATAGTTGTACTAGGCTCAGTTAGATATTCACAAACCCTTTCTCCTATTTAAACGACATAATAAATAATTTGAAAAAAAAATATGAATACCCGCCATTTTTTAAATCGCCATTTTGACTTTTAACTTACAGCTGCACCATCATTTAACTGTAGAAAAGTGAGATGTAGAGGAACAAATGTAAATATGCAGTGAATTGATGTTTGCAAATGTAAAATCCCGAACAAAGCAGAATATAGAATCAATAGACAAATAAATCAGAGAAAATTCGAATTAAGTGTAAAAACGACCAAATTTTCTGAGTTAAACTAATAATATTAGCATTTTATTATCTTTTTTATACTTGTATTACACTCAGTGAGATATAACACATTACTTTTCCAATGAAAACGATATCAAGAGAAAATTTGAAAAATTGGATGTCCGCCGTTTTAAATCGCCATTTTGACCTCTTTAACGCCATTTTCATGAAGGTCAACATATTTTATTCGGAATCAGCATACTCGAATTAGGTTTAAAAACTATGCTGGACCAAATAATAATTATTTACCGTTAGAAGTTATGTTTAGCCTTCTTCTTGAAAATCAGGACCAGACTTAACATAATGTATACGATCATATAGCTGCTAATTTTTTTTTTCTTTCATTATTTAAAAGTTATCGATATTTGTGACTGATCAACGCTTAAATTGTAAAAAGCTTGATTTAAGAAAATGTTTTATTGCTACATGTATTTAGTTTTTTAATACCCCAAAATATGTTAATTCTTAGTGTAAAAAGGTCACACAATAATTTACGCGTATTAATTTGCAAGATTTTTTCAATGATAAATATTATTCAAAATGTTTAACGTAAAATAAGATCATATTTTTTGCCATGGTTACATCTGATAAAATATAATTATAGTTTGAGTTGGTCAACTTAATTGTACCGTAGATCAGTAAGATGAACACTGACCACCTATTTTCTCTCCGATTTTGAGTCCCTCTTTATGATTACTTATCCAAAATATACTTCTCAATAAATCCTGATTTAACAATTTCACGAGTGACATACCTTAATATTCAAAAGACAAAAATAATTATTTTCAGAAATGGTGGTAAAATTAGAGAGAAAAAAAATGGACTTATGGTAACGATATAGTTGATATTGTTGACGATTTTATCATCTTGGAATGCTTTTTAATTCCAACGGAAAATTTTTGAAAACTCAAAAACACATCGCAGAGCAAGGTAGAAAAGCTTCATTTGCTATTTTTAATTCATTAAAAGTACATGCATTCAATGTTGAAACACAGTTATCTGTTTTTGATACTTACGTAAGTAGTGTACTTTTATACGCATCAGAAGTATGGGGATAGCATAAAGCTACTGATATAGAAAAAATCCATCTTAATTATTGCAAAAGAGTCTTAGGGGTGGGTCAGAAAACAGTAAATAATTTCGGATATTGCGCATTGGGAAGATATCCACTAGTACGAAAGCCTATTAGGATCAAACTATAGAAAAAAAATTAAAAGGCGTTATAACGCCTTTCGAAAAGGCGTAATAACGCAAAAAAGACGTTATAACGCCTTTTAAAAAGGCGTTATTACGCCTTTCCATTCCAAAAGGCGTTATTACGCCTTTTTAAAAGGCGTTTTAATGCCTTTCTAAAAGGCGTTATTACGCCTTTCCATTATAAAAGGCGTTATTACGCCTATACAAAAGGCGTTATTACGCCTTTCAAAAAGGCGTTATTACGCCTTTCCAAAAGGCGTTATTACGCCTTTCTAAAAAGCGTTATAACGCCTTTCCAAATGGCGTTATTATGCCTTTCTAAAAGGGTCATGACGCTTTTCAAATAACCATTATTTTGTATTTAACAGGCTCGCGCTTTTAATAGCCCCCCCCCCCCCCTCTGTACCAAACTCAGTGGCTATGAAAATCCGGTAAAACTTTATTCAAATGCAATAATTTGCCACAGTTTTAAATACTGCAACAAAATGTTCAGAAACCAAGCAACCACTAGTTAATTATGAAATTTAAACTCTAGCAAGATTTTCCCCAAAAAGTTTGTATGTGTGGAGGGGGGCTACCCCATTCGCAGCTCGATGTTACTGGATTTCAAAAGATATAAAATAGGAAAATGTATGCTTGAAGCTTAGCTTGCTGTGTATTAAAATTCATGTCATTTGAAGATGTTTTTCTCTCTTGTTTTAAAATTTAGGATAGACTATTTGCATTTTATAATGAGAATGTCTTGACCATTGGTAGATTGTGCCTATTATTAACAAAAGACGTCTTAGTTGGTTGATACATTGAAAATATATGACGCATTTAAAAATCTTATATATTCCTGGAAATCTAATCGCTATCTGCTTAAATTATTTTTTGAATTTAATTAAATAAGTTCTATATCTAATTGTGAAAGTCATGTCCCAAAGGTAAGATTTTGTCCATCTTGGTTGGGCTAAATATGTTTAGTGATCATAAGTATTGAAAATTATAAGGCGTAATACAGCCTTTTGGAAAGGCGTAATAACGCCTTTTTTAATGGAAAGGCGTTATAACGTATATTGAATGGCGTAATAACGCCTTTCTCTCTCTCTCTCTCTCTCTCTCTCTCTCTCTCTCTCTCTCTCTCTCTCTCTCTCTCTCTCTCTCTCTCTCTCTCTCTCTCTCTCTCTCTCTCTCTCTTATAACGCCTTTTATTTTTTTTCTATAAAATGATCCTAATAGGCTTTCGTACACTTTTAGCACTAAAAATGAAATTAGAAATTTTTAAAACAACACAATTTGTAATGCCAGGGACTGTAATTGTATTCTTAGAGTTATCCTGTTATGAAGAATTTTTATAAATGATGATTAAATATTATGCATATTAACTGTTTTGTTCATAACTTTTGGGTTAAAAAAATTCACAGTTACATTTCCAAATATTGTTGATAATTCTTAAAAAATTGAGAAAAGATTGATATTTATATGAACCACCAAATAGTAAGAATATTTAGATTGTGATGTGAAGTAAAAATGAGCAGTATAACTTTTTTTTTTTCAAAAAATGATCGTTGAAGGACTAAAATGTGTTGCAATTCAACAGAAAAAATGTATCGGGGTAAATTTAAGACATGAATTAAATTCTTTTTCAGAATACATAAAGTATACACTAACTCTAACGCATATAATGAAATACGCGGGCGTAGAGCGTCGTGGTTACTTATGCAGTAATATACCTTCATAACCTGCATGCATAGTTTATATATCTCAGAAGTATATACATAAAAGCATGTTTATGTATGAAAAATTGCTAAAACGATGTAAATTATGACAAACAAGTTGATGAAACATATAATACAGTCTCTAAAGTCATCATTTCGTAAGTTCTATTGTATATACAATGCCCTTGTCAGCAAATACAATTTATGATTGAGTCAAATGCTGACTGACGGTTTTCATTTTAATTGTTAGTCCATTATTTAAACATTGAATTGACGACGGATTTTCCCGTTATTTCCCAATCACGACAAAGAGCACAAGGCGGGGGTGACCGACTTCTGCTCACTCCTCCACCTCTGATGTTTTGGAGGTCTGTGTTTGCTCTGCTCCTATTTTGTATTGTTTTATGGTCTTTTGATCCTGAATACTGTTAGTCATCTTCATTTGAATCTTTCATGTCCTCATAAATTTCTCAAAAATTAAACTCTCAAATTAAATATAATTGAATATATACAGTAAAGTTAATCTTTCAGTTCCATTAATACCAAAGTGTTGAAAAGGACAGGTGCACTTACGCTATTGAGAATGAGCCCTTGTCGGTGCCGTTTAACTCTAGAACATATAAAACAAGAAAACATTGATGTGACCATCAATTGTCGCCCGGGAAATATATAAAGTAAACAATGGAAATGAGTCTTGATCATCAAACTGCTTCGATATGTGTGAACAAGGCATGCGTAAATGATGAAAACGAATATTTTGAAAATAAATATCAAACAAAAACGGACCATTTAAACTATTAATTCCTCGAATTAAATGTTGGCTGCAAAAATATAAACAGTCTTTTTACATGCATCACCTATATTCAAAAATGTATCTAATTTTCAATCTACCAATATAAACTTAATGTATAGAATTGTGCAGAGTACGTTTTTAAAAGAAAAAATTCAATGTTCTAAAAAAAGGGACCTGTCGTTTTTTCGATAGTAAATGATAAGCAACTTTATATATTAAATATTTTTTTAAAAAAATATATATTTTTCAAAGATTCATTTAATGGAACATAAATATATTATGTATCTCGTAATTTATAAAGGGAAAGAACATTCTGATTAACAATTTTTCAATGTTTAGAAAACCTAACCGATCGGCAGTAGGACTTTATTACAGCGAATAAATACTGTAGTGTAATTAGAAACAGTAAAAAATAAAATAGAATATGGATTTTCATTAAACGGGGTTAAAGTTTATTTGCATTTACTGCATTTGATGTCTTTAAGAAAACAGGTGCAGCTCTGACAACGATAAATTCCCGGTACATGTAAATCAAGCGATGGACATATGATTTAATTAAGTGTACTTGCTATCAATCTGATTGACAGACAACCGTTTTCCCGAAAAATTGACGACGGCATTATTTGATATAATATTACAATACTCAGTAACTACATGACTGTTATCACAATTTTAGCGCCATGTGTTTTGCATAGAAATCCCCTTATTATTCTAACTACTTTCTTGTTTAAATTTATGAGCATTCAATCTTTACAGAATTTTCTAATCATGTGCGTGTGTGCTAAATAAATAGTAAAATTTATTTGAAATAAAACTCGGACATAAAGCAAAATAAACCGGTATCATTTTCCGCTGTCAGTGTTCATTTTATTATGCAAGCACATAGAAATAAAACTTTCAGTTATCTCCATGTCTATTTTCAAATTATATGTTTATTGAACAGACACCTGTATTTGCACAACAAATACGTAACCTATCAAATTGTGGATCGAGATTTATTAGACGGGAACTACTATTTATTATGAGGTTTAACATTGGTTGGATAAATTTTGAAAAAAAATAAATTTCAAAAATACTTTATTTCAAAAATTAGTTAATGGGTTGATATTCAAGACAAATAAATCAGATATCAAATTTCGTAATAAAATATGCATAGAACACTTAATCCTTTTGAAAATTCCAAACAAAGTATGCAAATAATTAATTAATGAATTAAATGAACGAAAGGCGAATTTCAGTTTTATTGCTGACGTGGAGTTTCAAGATTCTTGTACCTTCACATTTTGATTTGAAAAGAGTTTAAAAATAAAGAAATTTGAACATTAGACAACAATAAAACTCAAATAAATTAGTTAAGTTTTGAAAAAATAGCCGCAGTGTCACTCAGGATTACCTTAGTAGCCACAGTATTAAACCTCAGAGCTACTCAGTATCAACTCAGTGGCCTCAGTACCCCTCAGTACCTCCTCAGTACTAACAGAGTCAACCTCAGTACCCTTCAGTATGTCCTCAGTGTACACATTGAAAACCTCAGTGTTACTCAGGACTTCCTTAGTTATCTCGGTACCGGGCTTAGTACCACTCAGGGTTTTCTCAGTACCACTCAGTACTTCCTTAGGGTTTTGTTGGATTCTCAGTGCTTTTTAGTTACAGTTGTGATCAAGATCGATCAATTATAATTTATATCCTCAATCTGAACCTCAAAGATTATTTTACTAAGGACATCTTTAATATCATGTCGTACATTCACAAATTGTCAGATAATTCAGGGAAAATCCGTCATAAAGAATGTGGTTTTCCTGGTCACTTCAATGATGCCCAAAAGTATTCTTTGATGACACAAAAAATTGGTCAAGATCTACTTTTCCCTGATGACTGTGTAATTTTAGGAGACAAAATTTATCCGAATAGACACCCAATATTGACACAAGAGAATAGAGAAAATTCAGAAAATTTAATAGTTTTATCATCATATAGATCAAAAATTGAACGTTCGATTGGTAAATTAAAAAACCATGCGGAGTATTAAGTGGCGTCTGGCGTCACCCCAGGCAAAAATTATCAGGCATGGCTGAAATTGTTGCAGGGCTTGTTTTTAGGTCATTCTGAAATTCTGAATATTCTGAATATGTTTATATGCATAAAAATAGCAAAATAAAAGTATCCAAGTATTGTTGTTAATCATGATAGTTTAATGAATGTAAATACATGCATATCACATATAAATGTGAATATTTATATATGTAGAAGACTGTTTTAAAATTATATATGGCGTATTTGAGCTAAAAAATAAAAAAACGAGATTAAATGTACGAGGGCTGTTCAATAAAATAATGTCCTCGGTGCTCAGAAAGAAGCAAACGACGCTTTTCAATGATTTGGTCTTCATAATTTTACTTATTAATCTCTTATAATGCAAACACATGTCCGTAACATGTTTTATCGAATTTCTGATTGTTTTTAGAACTCATTTTTGGGTATGACCCTTAGTATACTGGAAAATGGCAGATCCAATGATTTCCTGGACTTGTTTTTTTTCCTTCTGAAAGGTGTTTTTGTCAAGTTTGGAAATAGAAACAAGTCAAAATGTCAAGATCTGGCAAATATTGTTAATGTGGAAAAACATTAACTTTATGTTTATCCCAAAAATCCTTTTACTCTTCAGGGCATGCAGGTTTGGACGCTGTTATGAAGAAATTCAATGCAGTGGATTCCTGATTCTGGGTCCTTCTTCTAATAAACCTTTCGATTTTTTTGCAAAAAATTGCTTTCTAGACTCCTCCAGATATTAAGATGTCTCCCTGAATACGAATTTGAACAACAATACCACTAATATTTAAGAAAAAAAGCATATAAATCTGTCTTTGTGCTCTTGCATACCCTTGCTTTTGTCAGACCTTTGCCGTTTTTATTAAGTACATCTTATGGTAAATTTTGTTTTGATGATTTTAACCAATAGATTCATGTTCCAATATCTGTTTAAATATAAAACAAATGTGGATAACCACATTTACTGATATTTTAAAATAATTGTTAAGACTTTCGTACACGCTGTCGTGTTCACTCAATTTTAAAAATATAGGATGTATTTTGAGTTACAAGCTTGTTTACTGTCAAACGTTTCTTAAAAATAGTGTAAATTACTCCCGATATGATGTCTATCAAATTTGCTATGTGTCTTAAAGTCAATCAAACATCATCAAAAATTATTTGTAGTCTAGAAATTTGGCAAACAGCACATAAGTTGTTATAATTTTTGTTGGCAAGGAGGATACCCATTTTTGATGCCCATTATATAATTTTTTATCATTGAAATCCACCTACTCATTTGTCTATAAATCAGGCATCGGTTGCTGTAAATGACACATATTTCTGTGAATATTTCTTTGGGATTTTTAACACGTTTTACAGCAGCTTTAATGTAGCCTTGATTTTTCACTCTAGTGTACTGATTCTTTACCATTCGTTTATAATGCAGTGTCTCGAATAGCCCTTGTGTTCAAGCTTCTCACCATGAAACTATGTAATGAAATGTTGTCACATAAATTATTCTAAAATCATTAAAAATTCAATAATGCAAAAAAGTCAAGCTTAATGTCATATGATATCTGTATTGTACGACTCGTATGTCATACAGTTCAGGACATTATTTATTGAACAGCCCTCGTAGATTAAGATGATATTTGCTATTTTCTTTTAAATTAAAAATTTCACCGAATATAAACTTAAAATGGTCCCAGGTTTTTATGTAGGTTAAATTGACTTGAAACTGTGTCTGATATCTTTATCCGAATCGGTTGAATATATCTATGAAAAGGCGATTGAATTAAATTGTGTAATTTACAGGAAAGCCCTATCTTTAAAAACAAGTAGATTGATCTTTTTTTTTTAATTTAAGTCAGTCTGAACTTATTAAGAATATGCCATATATATGACTTTAATTATTTAGTTACTTGTGTATTTATTTTTCATGCAGTTACTCTCTAACGTGCCAATTAAATGCTCATTATAGGGGGAATTAAAATTTATAATTACATATAGTTATATGTAAATCTTAATATAAACATGATATATAAAATACTATACACAAGCATTAATTAAAGATATAATTCATCTTTTGTTTCATTTTTAACCGCCCCTCGTTAAAGGTCCGATCTGAAAGGTATATAGTCCGAAGTCCTCTATACGCTATTCCGCAAATTTCCACTAGGAGGTGAGTTTATCCACTCAGGAGTTTACAATCCTCCCCCTTAACCAGCTCAAAGCTTTTTTTTAATAGTTACTTACAAATGTGTAAATTGCGGAAATAATAACAGAATTGATGGAAGGAACTTTTTTACTCTTATACTTTTAAGTACTCACGAAACATGAAAAGGGTCAACACGAGATGTTAATACCCTATACACCCTGAATTATTCTGCTTAAGTAAGCTTGTGTATAACCCACCTTTGAAAAGCGGAAATATTTAAGATATAATTCCATTAGTGAATTGTTGCCACCAGGACATTCTTTTGCGCGTTATATTTTGAATATTAGGATGCAGATCAAAGAAAACAAACAGTCTAATTCCAAATTTTAGCACTTGCAAGATTAAAGTTATCTTAAAGTCAGTCCTAGTATTCCAGATAATTTTTCATCCCAAAGTGTATTATCTCCCTGATTTTGAAATCAATGCAGAATTTGATTTTCAGCAAAATGATTGAAGAGTATTTTGTTTATATAGAAATGTTTTGACCTTTATATTTATTTTCAGCTTGTAATCGAAATATGTGTTTTTGAAGGGGGAAAAACTATAAAGGTCAGTTCCTGCATTTATTTATATAAATTTCGAAAACAGGACTTTGTACTAAAATTGGGAAGCATTGTTTTTGACAATGAAGATTATACAGTAGGTCAAGGTGACATAGTGTCAGAGACACAGAAAACTTTTCCTCCATTTAAGATGATATCGTACCAAGAGTAAACTGAGAGAAAAGAATCTTTTTCAATATGACAAGTTGAGAGAAATTAAAAATTGGCTATGAACCCATAATAATAAAGTTATGCCTAGTCTATTACTAGTAATGAAATTGTTAGAAATAGTGTATATGGCATATATATATATGGCTTTGATTATTTATTCATTTGTGAATTTATTTTCATGCAATTACTCTCTAACGTGCCAACGTGATGAGTTAACTATTAACAATAGTTACTTCCATTCTTATGTCGACTTGATATACTGTATCCTAGGGAACTTGAAGTCAAAGATATAACAGAGTCTGGCACATCTGTTTTATATTCATGTATTTTACTAGAAAAAATATTGGTAATCTAACAACCAAAACAAGATACCGTGATGAACGTGAATGATTTCAATTTTTCTTTCGGCACTTTGTCTTGCAAGTATATCATTATACCCTGATCCTCTGCATATGAATTTAATTAATTTAGCAAACAGGTAACAGATCGGCAGGGGATGCCCACTCCTCCATGACATCTGATTTCTGATTTTTTCTCGTTTTTTTAGGTCCGTGTTTGCTCTGCTCACGCTTTGTATTGTTTGAATAGAATATTTGACCTTGAATACCGGTCGTTATCACTATATATTCCATGAAATACAAATCCGTGATAAGAGCAAAAAACAGGACCTCCGGAAATTCCAGGAGGGGTCGGATTCCCCTGTTCACCGGTCACACCGGCCCGTCCTAAGACCTATATAGATAAGGCAGATGAAACATTCCGCAGTCAAATTCAGTATAAAATCAAAGGTCTATTACTTTATTGCAACACGTCAATCAAAATTTGACTTGACGATAGGTTATCTTAATTATTAAGATCATTATGTGGACAATAGAATTAAGGAATGTTGACTTTAAACGAGACGGTTGAAATCCTTGTAAAATCAACTATCAAACTAAGCGATTTTGTAGCAAGCTCGTGAATATCGAATAAGTAAAAGCGGAATATTACTACATTCATAAGAAAATCTACGATGGAAAATATGAAATCATCTTGCTGTTCATACAGTTTTAAATTTGTTGTTAGTTGGTACTTATCATAATTATACATGTATATCATCATTGAACATTCAAATATGAAACAGATCTGGCATACTCTTTCTAGCTGTGTCTGAAACTATACTGACTATACAATGAATTGTAAAAACGTCGTCGATATACCTGCATGAAAGTCTAGTTATAAACCACAAAAAAGTGTTTTCTACTTCTTATGTTTTTCGAATAATTTCTGCACAGGATCGAATCAAAAACGGCTTCTAAAGGATCACAATTATAGTGTCAAATTAAATTCCAACTGTTTGTTGGAAGACCTGGTCTCTGAAGAATACTAATTGTTGTCAAAGAAGATCTCCAGGATAGTATCCTTTTTATTCATCCCGAGGAATGGTTAGATAAAGCGTAGAAAAGTCGATGGTTGATGATTCAGACTTAAGAATAACGCATCCCCTTCCATTTTTTAAAACAAAAAATAAGCGATAACTGGAAGACTTTGCATCCATAAACGGTTCGCCTTGAATTACGCGATCCTGAACTAATTGACTAGTTAGTAAGTTAATTGTATAAAATTGATTTTAATTGAGAAATTGATCAAAAGGTATTCAAAATTAAATATTAGCTTTCCTAAAGATTACCAACATACTGGCGGCGTTATGAGGTAGGTAAAAAAAACTTTTCTAACGAGATCAAAAGGTTCTATAGGAATTTTGTACTTCAGTGTTTAGACATCTAGACCCAGTAAAAAGCAGTCCACGAACACGTGGGCACTCAACATAAATACCATATTGACTTACTGTCATTGGTGGCTTCCACCATTAGTTCGTCAATTGTCTTTTCTTCCATGGCATCAGCCTAAAAAATTAATTTTAAAAAAATCAAACATTAAAATGTGATTTAAAAAAAATACGAATACAATATCTAATTGTTCAATTGCATCTTTCCTATTTTGCATTTAATTTTTGCACATTTTTATAACAAGAAAAATATAAGAGATCTATCCTTATCCAACAAAAATTAAAGATTTTTCCCTACCATTAGATACAAACAAGTTGCTATAAAGAGGCCTAGAAACTTCATTGTAGTGGTTCTGTTTATATAAGGGCTTTAAGGGTAAATTGTAGTTTTGCCTTCCTCCTTCCATTTATATAGGTTGGAGACGTGAGTCACTTCTTGTACGTAATAATGAGCTCTCGAGCAAATTTACGGAAGCCCATTTAGGACCTATCGAAAAATATTATTGAATCCGATATAACGAATTGTCGAATTTGTTATAACGAATTTAATTCGTTTTAACAATTTCTATGAATTTGTTAAAACTATTTTAATCTGTTTTAACAAATTTGTTGAATTCGTTATAACCACAGGCACCTGACGTTACTTATTTTTCTTTTAATAAAAAAATATAACCCTTACCCTGAAGGGTTATATTTTTTATTAAAAGAAAAATGAATAGCGTCAGGTGCCTGTGTACAGGCAGTATTAGAGTAACAGAGAATCTGTATCGGATAAGGACAATCTGTGAAGAAACGGTTTGACTGTAAAAATCTTTACAGCAACTTTGCTGTGAAAGCAGGGTTAAGTAATAAAAAATTAAAACCATACAAAGGAAATTATACATCGAAAACGATTGTTAAAAAATAAATGTCAATTATTAGAAAAAAGTTTTTGAATGAGTGGGTATTGGATAATACTGTGTGAAATGTATAGGGATAGTATGTTTTAGAAATTCGTGACGCTATGTTTTGACTTACATTGCCGTTTAGTGTGCTCCGCGGGTACTAAACATGATGATTTTAAAATGAAGTAAACTGATTTCTGTTAAATCGAAAGGAATGATGCTTCACACATCAACAAAACAAATATTTTTACATATTATATTGTGCTTATTTTAAATTACTAGTGAGTAATGTAACGAAGATTGACATCGTCCACGACCTTTTCGAACAACCCTCTTATATCAATAACTAGTATACCTTGTTTTAGAAATTGTTCACAAATAGAGCATATATACCATTGCGTATCGAATCAAAGGAGAGATCTATATCTCAGATGATTCGATACGCAAGAGCATGCTCTACGATTGAACAATTCCCAAACGAGGTAAAATATTCACAAACAAGTTGATGAAACAAGAAAATCAGCAGTCTCGTTGAAAGTCACCATTTCGTAAATTCTACGCTCGATACAATGACCTTGTCAGCAAATACAATTTATCACTAGTTCAAATGCTGACTGAAGTTTTTCAAACTAATTGTTAGTCCATTATTTATACACTGAATGAATTGACGACGGATTTTCCAGTTATTTCCT
>NW_026931307.1:0-4630 GCF_032062105.1 Saccostrea cuccullata | reverse complement strand
GGGCCCTTTGTTTTCAGGTGGGAGGTTAAAATGGGGGAAAAGTAAATCAGTTTGGGTGTAAAGGATTTTTTAAAATTATATTTTAGGCCTTTCCTTCTTTAGTTTGTTCTCTTGATGCCCATTTGTGCACCGAATTAGTAATAAAACATATCTTACCTTATCTATAGATATTAATCATTAAAAAAATCCATTTGTATTTCTGACAATGCAAATTTATTATTATACAGCTTGTTTTCAATAAGACAGAAACTACTTTATTTTAATCTATTTTGCCCATTCAAAATAAGAATAACTTCAAAGATGTTTATCTATTATTTCTCTATACATTTACAATGACATACTACATGTATCAAAGGGAATTCAAAATTAATATGATATCTGTGTTAACAGAGCAACACCAGAAATGATTTCAATGATCAAGAGAAACTCATGTGGCAAGGCCCTGGATATTGCCGTTAGCTCAAAGATATGCTCGGAGGGAATGGAATCTCAGATGAGTACCACGTCATCAGGCATGTCATGAACCTGGAAGCTGTCAACACATATGAAGGTAAAACTATTCTGTAATTTTTCAATGCTAGAAGTTAAGTACACCTATTTTTAGCTCTTCTGAGCCAAAGGCTAAAAAGAGCTAATGCTTATGGCCATTTGTGCGGTGTGCGGTGTGCCTTAACTTTTTAGAATATGGGCCATAACTCAAGAACCCCTTGGCCAATCCGTGTCAAATTTGTCACAGGGTATCCTTGGCCCAAGGGCTACCATTTTTACTAAAAGAAGGGTTGGGACCCTAAAACAAGGGGAGATAATCAGGAAAACAAAACCAAAAGTACTGGTTGCTAAAAAATCTTCTTCTCCAGAACCACTAGGCAGATTTTCACCAAACTTACATACAAGGATCAGGATATGTTGCAGATTAAAAATTGTTCAAGGCATGACCCTGGGGCAAGGGCGTGGGCTCAAGGTCACTTCAAAGTTGACCTAAATTTACAAATAATAAAAACGTTTATATTTTGCTTACTATAAGGACTAGGATCATCAAATCTTGTAAGTTGATGCATCTTAGGACTTCACATCATGTTAACACAAAAGTAGGTCACGGTGACCTACTTTTTTAATTTTGTGGGCATTTGTTTTCAAATTGATTTGAAGGCATATTTTGGACATTTTAAGGCCTATGATCATCAAACTTTGTCAGTTGATGCATCTTGGGTCCTTGAGCAACGTCAACTTAAAAGTAGGTCATCGTGACCTACATTTTGAACTTCATGACTTATCCTTTTTAAAACATTTAATCCCATTATTTCAGACACTGAGAGGGTTAGAATCATCAAATCTTGTAAGTTGCTACATCTTGAGACCTTAAAACATATTTAAGAAAAAGTAGGTCACTGTGACCTACTTTTAGAATTTTGCAGGCATTTGTTTTCAAATTGTTTAAAAGGCATATTTTGATTACCTGCAGACATACGATCATCAAACTTGGTCAGCAGATGCATCTTGGGACTCTGAAAAATGTCAACCAAAATGTAGGTCACAGTGACCTACTTTCGACATTTTATGGCTATATCTAAGTATCTTAGGTATTTATTGGCTTAGAATCATCAAACTTTGTGAGTTGATGCATCTTGGGTTTTCAAAGAGTGACGACCAAAAATTAGGTCACCGTGACCTACTTTCGACATTTTATGGCTATATTTAAGTATCTCCGGTACTTATTGGCTATATCAAACTTAGTCAGTATCTCTTGGGTTTCGGAGATGATTAGGTCACAGTGACCTGCTTACTGACATTTTATGGCTATATTTATGTATCTCTGGTACTTATCGGTTTAGAATCATCAAACTTTGTTAGTTGATGCCTCTTGGGTTTTCAGAGAATGTGGACCAAAAAGTAGGTCATGGTGACCTTGTTGAATATCTCAGGTATTTATTGGCTTAGAATTATCAAACTTAGTCAGCAGATGCATCTTGGGACTCTGAAAAAATGTAGGTCACGGTGACCTACTTCTGACATTTTATGGCTATATTTATGTATCTTGGTATTTATTGGCTTAGAATAATCAAACTTGGTCAGTTGATGCATTTTGGGTTTTCCAAGAATGTAGACCAAAAAGTAGGTCAAGATGACCTACTTTTGAATATCTCAAATACTTATTGGTTTAGAATTTTCAATCTATAGTTTGTATTTATTGGCTATTAATGCATCATTTTGAGTTTTCCTTAGAAAACGTCAATCTTAAAGTAGGGAATTTTCAATCTTAGTTTGTCTATATTAATGCATCTTGAGTCCTTAATAAAATACTAAAAGTAGGTCACTGTGACCTACTCATGTTTTTTATAGCTTTATTAAAATATCTTCAGTCCTAATTGGCTAAGAATCATCAAACTTTGTCAGTTGATGCAACTTGTGTCTTAGGATTCTTAGGGTTAGAGGCTTCAAGTACAAGTGATAGGTTGTACAATTTATCAGAAGAGCGATTCAAGGCCCTTGGGCCTCTTGTAAGTTAATCAAATCAGTATTCAGTCTTCTAGTAGTTTTTATGGGTTAACTGAAATTATGCAAATTTTAGAGAATATCAAACATTTCTTTTTATTTTAGGCACACACACTTTCATGCTTTGATTTTAGGACGAGCGATCACCGGTCTGCAGGCTTTTACAGCGGACTAAGGATAAAGTGAATTTATTTAATTGGTGTCTGTGATAGAAAAACTAGAGTCATTGAATCGGTGAGAAATATTGGTGTCATTTATTTTCTCAAATTGTTGCATCAAAAGATTTGATTCACATGTTTTGTAAATTAAAAAGGTTTATATTATTATATTACTATGTGTACAAACATGTACAAATAATGTCATTGTTTGGTTTGTACAATGCACTGGGTTTTAAATATATAATGATTTATATCATGTAATAACATACATGTAATTTTTGTTTTGAATTCTCTGCAAAATACTTTCCTAAGGGACATTTTGCTTGATGAATATATAAGGTGCATGTACAATGTGAAGAATTTTTGTTAATGAAGAAGTCATGGATATCATGAAAGTGCAAAAAAAATTAAAATGTAAAATATTTTTTTCCCTTTTTAACAATATTTATATTTTTTACTTAGTTGCATTTATTATATTTTGAAATGAATAATTTGGTATTAAAGCAAGTGTAAAATCATGTAATGTAAACACTGTTGCTTTAAAAATAGCCTATATTTATAAACAGATTGTTCTTTTCAAACATTGTACCATCTGTTCATATTAACAGAATCATGAGTCAGATTTGTTTTTGATATTGTTTTGAAATAAACATCAGCATATATCATGTATATGTGATGCAAATTTCCTTCCTTGTCCTCAACATGTTGGAAATTTAACTTCCCATTCAAATATTTCAATCTTTTATTTTCACCAATCTTAATCAGGTTTTTTTCCTGTTCATTTGCATTTCCTGGTTCAATTTTTTTTTTTTTTCAAAAACAAATAAAGTTCGGGTTTTTTGATAATGACTTGATAAAATGACAACATGACCTGAGAGCAGTGTTCTAATTTTTTTTCTTGTAGGTCAAAATGGGGGATCAAAACACTGTAATGTGAAACTGCCAATGTTTTTATTCAATTAAAATGTTAAATGTCAAATTTTACACCAGAATTGCTTACAAAAATTTTTTAGGTTGATAATTGGGTGTTCATTGGATATTTAAATGGTTTCACGAACTTTTAGATAAAGGAGGAAGTTCATGGATGAATAAATGATTTAATTTTAATTAAATAGATAGGTTAACCAGAGAAATTATGTAAGGTCTAGTAACCTAATTGCGGATTCAAAATATCCATCTTTTTTTTGCCCCTGTAATCGAAGATTAGGGGGTATATAGTTTTTGCTGTGTCTGTTGTCCGCAAAAACTGAGATACTGAGCATATGCATGACAGAAGCATTAAAATCTCTTTGATAAGACTGATAAATGGGATATTTTAATATACCCCCTCTAAGTTTTGTCTATTGAATTAAATAGCTCCAAATATCTGTGGTATATTGTGTGACAAACCTTGATAGAAATGTAACAAAGTGCACTATTTAATAGAACTTTTTTAATGGAATAAGAAAGAATAAGAAAATTGCTGAACTCTACTAAAATACATGCATATAATTTAAGACATTGTTTTAACTTGTACATATCAGTTATTTTTATCTCTGTTTAATTTTTTTTAAAAAATCTTTTTAGAAAAAAAAATACTAATTGCACAGCACAAGTTTGCAATATAGGAATGATACATATGTATATATTATATATTCAAGACATGTATATATAGAGAGAGAGAGCGATTAAGGGAAGAAGATTTTTAAAAAATGAGACCATTAATATTGACAAAGTTAACAGATATTTAGACATTGCATTTTACTGGCATTGCATTTTTTCAATATCATAATTTACACATAAAAAGTAACTAATATCTTGCCCTTTGCCTTATATAATTAGAAAAATTGAAAGCATGAGTTAGTCTTTTTATAATTTGACTAGCATGCAAGATCACAGTGGAAAATGCAGTTAATTTATAAACATTATATAAATGCAATTCCTTGCAAATACATGTGCATTAAAACCTGCACATATGTAAATAAAAATTTTGTGTTAAT